>NW_016850205.1:0-863 GCF_001698545.2 Rhinopithecus bieti | reverse complement strand
CATTGAAGCCTATGTGGAAAAGGAAATTCCTCAAATAAAACTAGAAGAAGCTTTCTGAGAAACTTCTTTGTGATGTGTGAATTCATCTCACATAGTTACCCCTTTCTCTTCATTAAGCCGTTTGCTTACACTGTTTTCGTGGAACCTGCAAAGTGATATGTCTGAGCGCATTGAGGCTTACACTGACAAAGGAAATATCCTCAAATAGAAACTAGAAAGAAGTTTTCCAAGAAGCTTCTTTGTGATGTGTGAATTCATCTCACAGAGGTACACCTTTCTCTTCATGACGCTGTTTCCTTAAACTGTTTTTGTGGAATCTGCACAGTGATATTTGGGAGCGCATTGAAGCATAGGGTGAAAAAGGAAATATCCTTAGATAAAACCAGAAAGAAGCTTTCTGAGAAATTGGTTTCTAATGTGTGAATTCATCTCACAGAGTTACACTTTCTTCTCATGGAGCAGTCTCTTACCACTTTTTGGGGGGACTATGCGAAGGGATATTTATGATCACATTGAAGCCTACACTGACAGAGGAAATATCCTCAAATAAAAACTAGAAAGAAACTTTCTGAGAAACTTCTTTGTGATGTGTGAATTCATCTCACAGAGTTACACCTTTCTTTTCATGAAACAGTTTCCTAACACTGTTTTCATTTAATCTGCAAAGTGATATTTGTGAGGGCATTGAGGCTTATGGTGAAAAAGGAAATATCCTCAGATAAAAACTGGAAATAAGATTTCTGAGAGACTGCTTGTTACATGTGAATTCATC
The DNA here is from genome assembly GCF_001698545.2 of Rhinopithecus bieti. NCBI lineage: Eukaryota > Metazoa > Chordata > Mammalia > Primates > Cercopithecidae > Rhinopithecus > Rhinopithecus bieti. The sequence goes on along the minus strand of NW_016850205.1, from coordinate 91 downwards.
TCACAGTGTTACACCTTTCTCTCCATGAAGCAGTTTGCTAACACTGTTTTCGTAGAATCTGCAAAGTGATATTTGGGAGACATTGAGGCAT
>NW_016850204.1:0-864 GCF_001698545.2 Rhinopithecus bieti | reverse complement strand
TTATGGGTCATGCATTTGTATCACGTCTAAGGACTCCACCAAGCCTTAGGCCTGAAGATTTCTTCTGGGTTATCTTCTAAAAGCTTTTTAGTTTTACACTGTACATTTAAGTCTGTGATCCATTTTGAGTTAATTTTTGTATAAGATGTGAGGTTTAGGCTGAGGTTTTTTTTTGCCAGTGGCTATCCAGTTGTTCTAACATATGTTGAAAAGACTATCCTTACTCCATTGAATTAATTTTGCTTCTTTGTCAAAAATCAGTTGTCTGTATGCATGGGGTTGTCTTTCTGCACTGCTCTATTGGTTTATGTGTCTATCCTTCCAAGACCATACTGTCTTGATGACTATAGTTATACAGTAAACCTTAGTATCAGTTAGAGTGATTCCTCCTACTTTATTGTTGTGGCTATTCTACTTCCTTTCCACATAAATTTTAGAACACATTTGTCTACATGTAAAAAAAAATCTTGCTGGGTCTTTCATAGGAATTATGTTAAACCTTTACATTAATTTTGGGGGAGATTGACATCTTTATTTTGTTGAGTCTTCCAATCCATGAACATGATGTATTTCTCCATTTATTTACATCTTCTTTGGTTTCTTTCATTTGACTTTTGCAGTTTTCAGCACCCAAGGCCTGTACATGTTTTGTTAGAACTTGTATCCTGTCACCTTACTGCTGAACTCACTTATTAGTTCTTTAGTTCTGAAAGGGTTTTGGTCCTTTTTTTTTTTTTTCTTTTTTTTTGGTAGATTCTTTGGAATTTTCTGCATAGACCATATAGACCATCATGTTATTTGTAAATAGCGACAGTTTTTTTTTTCTTCCTTTTCAACCAGTGTACCTTTTGTTTCCTTTTCTTG
>NW_016850203.1:0-702 GCF_001698545.2 Rhinopithecus bieti | reverse complement strand
AGAAACTGCGTTGTGATTTGTAAATTCATCTCACAAAGCTACACCTTTCTTTTCATGGTGTCGTTTGTGATGTGTGACTTCATCTCACTCTGTTACACTGAACAGTTTGATAATACTGTTTTCATGGACGTGCAAAGTGATATTGGGGAGCACATTGAGGCATGTAGTGTAAAAGGAAATATCCTTACATAAAAACTAGGAAGAAGCTTTCTGAGAAACTACTTTGTGATGTGTGAATTCATCTCACCGAGGTACACTGTTCTTATCATTGACCAGTTTGCTAACACTGTTTTCATGGAATCTGCAAAGTTATATTTTGGAGTGCATTTAAGCTTACAGTAACAAAGGAAATATCCTCAGACAAAAACTATAAAGCAGCTTTCTGAGAAACAGCTTTGTGATTTGTGAATTCATCTCACAGAGCTACACGATTCTTTAATGGATCAGTTTGTTAGAACAGTTTTTGGGGAGTCTGTGAAGGGATATTTGGGATATCATTGAAGCCTATGCTGACAAGGAAGTATCCACAGATTAAAAACTAGAAAGAAGTTTCCTGAGCAAGTTCTTTCTGATGAGCGAATTCATTTCACAGAGTTACCCCTTTCTTTTGATGGAGCAGTTTGCTAACACTGTTCTCGTGTCATCTGCAAGGGGATATTTGGGTGTGCATTGAGGCCTATGGTGAAAACGAAATATCCTCAC
>NW_016850202.1:0-701 GCF_001698545.2 Rhinopithecus bieti | reverse complement strand
CGAGTGGTTTTATGGTATTAGGTCTAACATTTAAGTCTTTAATCCATTTTGAATTAATTTTTATATAAGGTGTAATGAAGGGATCCAGTTTCAGCTTTCTATTATGATCAGCCAGTTTTCCCAGCACCATTTATTAAATAGGGAATCCTTTCCCCCATTTCTTGTTTTTGTCAGGTTTGTCAAAGATGAGATGATTGTAGATGTGTGGTATTATTTCTGATGGCTCTGTTCTGTTCCATTTGTCTATATCTCTGTTTTGGTGCCAGTACCATACTGTTTTGGTTACTGTAGGCTTGTAGTATAGTTTGAAGTCAGGTAGTGGGATGCCTCCAGCTTTGTTCTTTTGGCTTCAGATTGTCTTGACAATGTGGACTCTTTTTTGTTCCATATGAACTTTAAAGCAGTTTTTCCAGTTCTGTGAAGAAAGTCATTGGTAGCTTGATGGGGTGGCATTGAATCTATAAATTACCTTGGGCAGTATGGCCATTTTCATGATATTGATTCTTCCTATCCATGAGCATGGAATGTTCTCCATTTGTTTGTGTCCTCTTTTATTTCGTTGAGCAGTGGTTTGTAGTTCTCCTTGAAGAGGTCCTTTACATCCCTTGTAAATTGGATTCCTAGGTATTTTATTCTCTTCGATGGAACTGTGAATGGGAGTTCACTCATGATTTGGCTCTCTGTTTGTCTGTTATTGATGT
>NW_016850201.1:0-265 GCF_001698545.2 Rhinopithecus bieti | reverse complement strand
TTGAGGCCAGGAGTGATGGCTCACGCCTGCAATCCCAGCACTTTGGGAGGCTCAGGTGGGCGGATCACGAGGTCAGGAGGTCGAGACCATCCTGGCTAACATGGTGAAACCCCGTCTCTACTAAAAATGCAAAAATTGGCTGGACGTGGTAGTGGGTGCCTGTAGTCCCAGGTACTTGGGAGACTGAGGCAGGAGAGTGGCGTGAACCTGGGAGGCAGAGCTTACGGTGATCCAAGATTGCGCCACTGGACTCTAGCCTGAGCGA
>NW_016850200.1:0-285 GCF_001698545.2 Rhinopithecus bieti | reverse complement strand
TTTTCTTTCTTTCTTTCTTTCTTTCTTTCTTTCTTTCTTTCTTTCTTTCTTTTATTATACTTTAAGTTCTAGGGTACAAGTGCACAACGTGCAGGTTTGTTACATATGTATACCTGTGCCATATTGGTGTGCTGCACCCATCAACTTGTCAGCACCCATCAACTCGTCATTTACATCAGGTATAACTTCCAATGCCATCCCTCCTCCCTCCCCCTTCCCCACAATAAGCCCTGGTATGTGATGTTCCCCTTTCCGTGTCCAAGTGATCTCATTGTTCAATTCCCA
>NW_016850199.1:0-658 GCF_001698545.2 Rhinopithecus bieti | reverse complement strand
TGAATTTTTTTTAAAGACAGAGACTCGCTCTGTCGCCAGGCTGTATTACAGTGGCATGATCTCGGCTCACTGCAACCTCTGACTCCCTGGTTCAAGCGATTCTCGTGCCTCAGCCTCCCAAGTAGCTGGGATTACAGGCACGTGCCACCACACCCAGCTAATTTTTGTATTTTTAGTATAGACGAGGTTTCATCATGTTGGCCAGGCTGGTCTCAATCTCCTGACCTTGTGATCCACCTGCCTCAGCCTCCCAAAGTACTGGGATTATAGGCCTGAGCCACCGAGCCAGCCAAGAAGTTTGAATTTTTAAAGTTAGAAGTATGCCATGCCTCTCGAGAAAAATCTCATGCTCTTGACTGGGCATTGTGGCTCACGCCTGTAATCCCAGCAGTTTGGGAGGCTGAGGTGAGTAGATCACTTGAGGTCAGGAGTTTGAGACCAGACTGGCTAACATGGTGAAGCGCTGTCTCTACCAAAAATACAAAAACTCTCTGGGCGTGGTGGCGCATGCCTGTAATCCCAGCTACTCAGGAGGCTGAGGAGGGAGAATTGCTTCAACCTGGGAGGTAGAGGTTGCAGTGAGCCAAGATTGTGTTACTGCACTCCTGCCTGGGTGACAGAGGCCTTGCCACAAAGAAGAAAAGAGAGAGGAGAGGAG
>NW_016850198.1:0-737 GCF_001698545.2 Rhinopithecus bieti | reverse complement strand
CTGAGGAGGAGGCGGCGGCGGCGGCGGCGGTGGCGGCGGCTGTTGCTGCTGCTGCTGCTGCTGCTGCTGCTGGAAGGACTTGAGGGACTCGAAGGCCTTCATCAGCTTTTCCAGGGTCGCCATGGCGGTCTCCCGCCCGGCTGGGCAGTCCCCGGAGGCCTCGGGCCGACTCGCAGCGCAGCTCAGCACCGGGGCAATGAATGGGGCTCTGGGCCGCAGGTAAAAGCGGAACCGAAGCGGCCGTCCATCTTGGACCCGTCCCGGCAGCCCCCGCGGCGCCTTGCGTCTCAAAACGCTGCGCCGGCGGAGGCGGGGCCACGCCGGCCAGCATGATTGACAGCCCTAGCCTGCGGACTCTGCCAATGACTGGCCAGGGAGCCAGCCCGTCCCCGCGCCCGCGTGTTCTCCCTCACAGAGCCACCAAGGCCTCTGACAGCGCAGCGCCCCACCTGGGCGAAGGCGCGGGGCTCAACGCAGAGGGGACGGAGCGTGGCGAGACTGTAATGGGGTGGGGCGAACCTGTGAAGGGGCAGGGCGAGGCGGGACGCGGAAGGGACGGGGCGGGACTACATGGTAACGAGGGGCGTGGCGAGGCGGGGGCGGGGCAGAGCAGGCAGAGCGCCTGAGGGGCGAGGCGAGGCTGGGGCGGAGCGGGGCGAGGCTGGGGGCGGGGACATTAGGCAGGGCGGCTGAGGGGCGGGGCGGCTGAGGGGCGGAGCGAGGCGGGACGATGAGAG
>NW_016850197.1:0-842 GCF_001698545.2 Rhinopithecus bieti | reverse complement strand
AAAAAAAAAAGTCCTAACATAACTACTCTTTTCTTTGTTGCCCTCCAGGCTTTGTCCACCTGCACACACACTTTTACACAGTCTTCCCTAATGAATACTTTTGTCCAACCAAATGATAAATGTTTGAGGTAGTGGATATCCTAATTACTATGATTTGCTCATTGTGCATTGCATGCCTGTTACAAAATATTCTGTACCCTATTAATATATACAACTGCTACATGTCAACTACAAATAAAAGGAAAAAATAAAATACGTACCCTCCAAAAATAACAACTTTTTATTTTTTATTTTATGTTTTAGAGATGGGGTCTTGCTCTGTCACCCAGGCCGGAGTGCAATGGCTCGATCACAGCTCACTGTATCCTCGAACTCCTGGACTCCACCAACTCTCCCGCTTCAGCCCCCTACAACTGGAACCACAGGTGTACCCCACCACACACAGCTCATTTTTTATTTTATTTTTAATTAATGAATTAATTAAATAATTATTTTGACAGGGTCTTGCTCTGTCGCCCAGGCTGGAGTGCAGTCAAGTTCTAGGCTCACTGCAGCTTCTGCCTCGCACCAACACACCTACCTAATTTTGTACTGTTTTACCATGTTTCCCAGACTTGCCAGCTAATTAAAAAAAATTATTTTTTTGTAGAAATGGGGTCTTGCTTTGTTGCCCAGGCTGGTCTCAAATCCCTGGCCTCAAGAAATACTCCCACCTCAGTCTCCCAAAGCATTGGGATTACAGGCATGAGCCACTGCAGTCCAAAATAACTTTTAAAAAATGCAGTGTTCCGCCGGGTGCGGTGGCGCAAGCCTGTAATCCCAGCACTTTGGGAGGCCGAGAC
>NW_016850196.1:0-701 GCF_001698545.2 Rhinopithecus bieti | reverse complement strand
ATGTGAAGGACCTCTTGAAGGAGAGCTGCAAACCATTACTCAAGGGAATAAGAGAGGACACAAACAAATGGAAAACATTCCATACTGATGGATAGGAAGAATCGCCATTGTGAAAATGGCCATACTGCCCAGAGTAATTTATAGATTCAATGCTATCCCCATCAAGCTACCACTGACTTTCTTCACAGAATTAGAAAAAACTACTTAAAATTTCATATAGAACCAAAAAAGAGCCCACATAGCCAAGACAATCCTAAGCAAAAAGAACAAAACTGGAGGCATTATGCTACCTGACTTCAAACTATACTACAAGGCTACAGTAACCAAAACAGCATGTTACTGGTAACAAAACGGATATATAGACCAATGGAACAGCACAGAGGCCTCGGAAATAACGTCACACATCTGCAACCATCTGATCTTCAACAAACCTGACAAAAACAAGCAATGGGGAAAGAATTCCCTATTTAATAAATGGTGTTGGGAAACTGGCTACCCATATGCAGAAAACTGAAACTGGACCCCTTCTTTACACCTTTTACAAAAATTAACTCAAGATGGATTAAAGACTTAAATGTAAGACCTAAAACCATAAAAACCCTAGAAGAAAACCTAGGCAATACTATTCAGGACATAGGCATGGGTGAAGACTTCATGACTAAAACACGAAAAGCAATTGCAACAAAAGCCAAAATTGAAAA
>NW_016850195.1:0-844 GCF_001698545.2 Rhinopithecus bieti | reverse complement strand
TATTATATATTTGGCTTGATTATTTGCATAAATTGCAGGAGAAACAATTATTTGCCATATAGGATCTCTCTTTTAATTGGCTTTCCTGGAAACTCTTCCATAAGGAATCTAAGATTAAGAGTTTTTTAAAAGCCTCAAGCTCAGCCAAAAATTTATTTGTGTCTGCATATACCTGTAGGAAATGAGTGAATTCCTCTCTTTTTAAGGTCCTGATAAAACTTGGGGTTGCTAGGCCTGCCAGAAATTGGCATTCTTTGCATACCCTATGAAAGACAAAGTATGAGACCAGTTTTCCCAAGGCCCTTTTATCAGCTCTCTAAGTCAGCCTCATGTTCTCAAGGTTATATGAAAATATGTCATTCCAGTCAAAGCATTGGTAAAATAACCAGTGTCTTCAATTATGTACTGTTGTAAAAGAAAACAGTTTCTCATTGAATTTATGAAAATAACTATATTGCCATAGATCAAGAATATTCACAAGTAGTTTCTAAATATTAGAGAAATTATGTATAAATAAATTGTGTTTTAAATTCTGCTCACTAGAGAATACTCAATTGTTAAAAGCTATAAATGCTTAAAATAAGAGAAAGTTTTCTTGACTCTGAAATACAAAACAAAAAGAATCAGCAAAAGTTTTCTTTCTGGCCGGGCGCAGTGGCTCACACCCGTAATTGCAGCACTTTGGGAGGCTGAGGCAGGCGGATCACGAGGTCGGGAGATCAAGACCATCCTGGCTAATATGGTGAAACCCTGTCTCTACTAAGAAATACAAAATATTAGCTGGGCTTGGTGGTGGGCCTCTGTAATCCCAGATACTCAGGAGGCTGAGGCAGGGGAATCATTT
>NW_016850194.1:0-737 GCF_001698545.2 Rhinopithecus bieti | reverse complement strand
TATATATATTATATATATGTAGAAAATATTTTATTTATGTAATATATATTTTTTGACACAAGGTCTTGCTCTGTTGCCCAGGCTTGAGTGCAGTGGCGTGATCTCAGCTCACTGCAGCCTCGACTTCCTGGGCTCCAGCAGTCCTCCAAATTCAGCCTCAGTGTTGGCAAATAATGTTGACCTCAGTGTTGTCGTGAAGGCGAAATAAGAATAAATGATTTGGGAAAAGCACCTATCTCAATCAGACTAATCCTTTTAATTTTATGAGGTTCTTTCATTCAATAAATCCAGTAAGTGCTTGATTCACAGCAACTAGTGAATATAATTGTTGTTTATTTTTCATTTATTTGTATTCATATTTTAGAAACAGGGTCTTGCCATGTCACCCAGGCTAGAGTGCAGTGGTGTGATCTTGGCATATTACAGCCTCGAACTTCTGTGCTCAAGAAATCTTCCTGTCTCAGCCTCCCAAGTAGCTGGGACTATAGGCACAGAGGCACACCACTACTCCTGACTAATTTTTATTTTAATTTATTGGAGAGAAATTATCTTGCTGTATTTCTCAGGCTGGTCTTGAACTCCTGGCCTCAAGTGATCCTCCTGCCTTGGCCTCCCAATGTAATTGTTGTTTATATGTGAGACATATATTTCCTAGTGATTCTTTTTGTCCTGTGAGCCTTTCTCCAATTTCAAGAAGAATCTAAGACCTTTCTTAAATTTTTTTTTTTATTATTATA
>NW_016850193.1:0-861 GCF_001698545.2 Rhinopithecus bieti | reverse complement strand
GTGGCACAATCTTGGCTCACTACAACCTCCACCTCCTGGGTTCAAACGATTCTCATGCCTCAGTTTCCCAAGAAGCTGGTATTACAAGCATGTGCCACCATGCTCAGCTAATTTTCTTTCCTTCCTTTTTTTTTTTTTTTTTTTGCTATTTTTAGTAGAGGCTGGGTTTCATCATGTTGTCTAGGCTGGTCTCAAACTCCTGGCCTCAAGCAATCCACCTGCCTCAGCCTCCCAAAGTGCTGGGATTACAGGCATGAGCCATTGCCTGGCCAGGAGATTACATATGAAAGTATATTTTTCCGTCCCCTCTTTCAAAGTCAAAAGATACAGACACAGTTGGCCCATATCTCTATGTTGCAATAATCAACCTAGGATGAGTAGCCGCTACCTGTTTTCCCCGTTCACTACAATCCTCAGAAGCACCTACTTCTCTGTTTCACTCATTTCTAGTACATGGTTGACTTTGGTAGGCATTGGAGCTTGTGATTCATGGTGGTCAGCCCTCAAATAAATGAATGTTGACCCAGTGTTGTGCTTTCCCCATTTCCTTCTATCTTAGAAAATTACACCTGGCTTCCAATAGACACATGAAAAAATGCCCATCAGCACTAGCCATCAGAGAAATGCAAATCAAAACCACAATGAGAAAGCATCTCACACCAGTTAGAATGGCAGTCATTAAAAAGTCAGGAAACAACTGGTGCTGGAGAGGATGTGGAGAAATAGGAACACTTTTACACTGTTGGTGGGACTGTAAACTAGTTCAACCATTGTGGAACACAGTGTGGCGATTCCTCAAGGATCTAGAACTAGAAATACCATTTGACCCAGCCATCCCACTACTGTGGATAATCCCAAAGG
>NW_016850192.1:0-630 GCF_001698545.2 Rhinopithecus bieti | reverse complement strand
TATGAGAACTTGGAAGTATTTTTTTTAAACTTTTATTTGTCAGTAGGAAAATAAAAGAAGCCAAACCATAGGAAATTTACGTCATTAAATTATAAAATAGTGAAATGCTGTTCTCAGAGTATGAATTATCACAGATTTCCTGATTTTCTTGCTTAATCTTGGCTTCTTGAATGGGAAAACATTCATACTTTTATACGTCTATAACATCTCTATATCTTCCTATAAGCATTTTCCTTTGTATAGCAGGATAAAATGAGCACCAAAATGTGGTGCAATATGAAAATGCAGTGGATGAGCTTCAGAATGCAAACAAAGGGATGGGAAAATGAAAAAAAGAAAATTCAGCGTGAGAAAGTCACTGAAAAAGGAATTAAATTCTTTCCAAGGCTATGGAACTATGTTATGACCCAAGCAGTTTGTAGAGTCTGAGTTTGTAACCTCTGAGGACTAATCCATGAAAATATTTCTAAGCCTGGCTCCTATCTAGGACATTTGAAGATGGATGTTATGAATACCAGTAGTGCCATTAATATAGTAGGCAATCAGAAGTATGTTTGTTTTTCTTGATCAGGAAGTGGTTTCTTTTAAAAGTACAAGGAACACACTCTGTGTGTGTGTGTGTGTGTGTGT
>NW_016850191.1:0-657 GCF_001698545.2 Rhinopithecus bieti | reverse complement strand
AGCTGAAAATATTATTCGTTGCTTTTCATTCAGCAATTTCATAAAAAAACATAAATTCACTGATTAAAGATGAAATCATACGTATTCTTGTCTTCCAAAAACACTGCCTAATGTACTTAAAATTCCCCTCATGTCAAAAGGGGTGGGGAGCAGCAGAAGCGTTTCTGCGCAGGTGAAGGGATGAGCTGCGGCCACCTTGTGGCTAATTGCTGAAGGAAACACTTTTCTGACAACAGAAGGGACAAAGGCAGAATGACATCCCCCTCCTTTGGTCCCTGGCGTCTGCAAACTTGCTTATTATTCTTAATTGATTTCTGGGTGCAGTAAATGGGCATTTATTGAACAGAGCCATACTCTCCATAATGGGAGACAGAGAAGCAGCGGGGCTTCGTCAAGTTCTAGTCGTCGTCTTCTTCAAGTTTTGTAGCTTAGGGTGTTCAATGCAATCTATAAGGGGCATTTAAAAGCAAATCAAATGTTCCTCTCATGGCTGTTAAGGAATTAAATTCTGCTCATCATTGCGTATAATTTTTCTTTTTTCTAGAATTGCATGTGTTATTTGCCCACGATCTGAAATAAGAAAATATTGTGTACATTGTACGTGAAACAGTACATACGCCATATTTACAATTTTTTATCAGTTTAAAATTTTAAAAA
>NW_016850190.1:0-1583 GCF_001698545.2 Rhinopithecus bieti | reverse complement strand
TTTCTCCATCGCCCAGGCTGTGGTGCAGTGGCACAATCTCGGCTCACTGCAACCTCCACCTCCCGGGTTCAAGCGATTTTCCTGCCTCAGCCTCCTGACCTCCTGAGTAGCTAGGACAACAGGCGCACGCCACCAGGCCAGACTAATTTTTGTATTTTTAGTAGAGACGGAGTTTCACCATGTTGGCCAGGATGGTCTCGATCTCCTGACCTCGTGATCCACCCGCCTTGGCCTCCCAAAGTGCTGGGATTACAGGCGTAAGCCACCACGCCCGGCCTGGTGCAGCTTCTTAAAATAGTGTTTTATTATGTAATGTTAGGTTTAAAAAGTGGACCTCAAACAGCACCTGCAGTGAATTCCCTAACTTTTCTATCTACATATATATATAGATAGAAATTACATGTAGATTTGCATTATAGATAGAAATCATATATAGCTATATAGATAGAATATATAGAATTATATATAGATAGGCCAGGCACGGTGGTTCACGCCTGTAATCCTAGCACTTTGGGAGGCTGAGGCGGGCGGATCACCAGGTCAGGGGATCGAGACCATCCTGGCTAATACGGTGAAACCTTGTCTCTACTGAAAAAAAAAAAAAAAACTATATATAGATAGATAATCATATAGATAGAAGTTATATATAGATAGAAATGCATTTATATGCATATTTTTAAACTGTTAATATAATATTGTGTACCACAAGTTGTCTATGATTGTCTCTCCATGTGATTTTTTTTTAAACTTTTTTATACTTCCTTTCGCTGGCCAACAGTCAGGCTGATTTCAGAGGTGTGATATATGCCTCTAGGATCAATGGAATATGGTATTTGGAAAGAAGAAGAGACCAAGAATGAAGGTCAGTTACCTGAATATGTGTTTAGGGAGACTGATCCAATACTCCACACCACTGAATTCTGCTTGTTGAGTAATTCTGTTTCCACTTGGAAACAGAACAACTTCCTTTATGTGCTTCGGCTACAACTTCCTTTATGTGCCTTGGCTTCTCCAGTCAAAGTCCTCAACAACTACTGCCTCATGTACAACAATTTTCTCTTTTGTTTGAGTTTTCTAGGGCTGCCTGCTGTAACAAAGGATCAAACCCAAAAATTGTCTCACGGTTCTGAATGCTTGATGTCCAAAATCAAAGTGTTGGCATGCACTTGCTCCCCTCCAGCCCCCAGGGCTCTAGGGGAGAATCCTTCCTTGACTCTTCTAGCTTCTGATGTTTGCTGGCAATTTTTGGTGTTCTTCCTGTGTCTCTTGCCATCATGTTCCCTCTGTGCATGTCGGTCTCTGTGTCCAAACTTCCCTTTTATAAGGACACCAGTCATGTTGGATTAGGGCCCACCCTAATGACTTTATGTTAACTTGCTTACTTCTACAAGACCCTATTTTCAAATAAGATCACATACTGGGGATGTTGGGGATAGGACCTCAACATATCTTTTTGGGAGGACACAGTTGCAATGAGCCAAGAGTGCACCATTATACTCCAGCCTGGGCAACAAGGGTGAAACTCCGTCTCAAAAAGAAGAAGAAAGAAGAAGAGGAAGAAGAAGAAGAAGAAGAAGAAGAAG
>NW_016850189.1:0-736 GCF_001698545.2 Rhinopithecus bieti | reverse complement strand
ACACAGAAAGCTTCTTTCTTTCCAGCTCTTATCTGAAGATATTTCCATTTTCACCATAGTCCTGAGTGTCCTCACGAAAGTCCCTTCATGGCTCCGTCCATGACAGTTTTCAACCTGTGTAATGTAAGGAAACCTTTATCTATGTGGGTTGACGACACATATCACAGATTAGTTTCCTAGAAAGCTTCTTTCCACATTTTGTCGGAGGCTCCTTGCCTTTTCATCATCGGCATCAGCATGCTCCCGAATAGCACTTGGTACCTGTTTCTCCAAAAGGTTTTCCCCGATGCTCTATGAGAAGAGAGGTGTAACACTGTGAGTGAAATGGACACGTCACAAAGCAGTTCCTCGGAAAGCTTATGTCCAGATTCGGTCTGAACATATTTTTTTTTTTCACCGTAAGCCTCAAAGTACTCCCGAATGTCCCATCACATGCTAAACATACGCAGGGTTATAAAACTACTCAATGTAAGGAGAGGCTTAACTAAGCAAGAGGAACTAAGATGACAAAGAGTAGTTTCACAGAAAGCTTCCTTCTGGATTTTACCTGAGGATATTTCTTTCTCCATGTTCTAAGGATGGTTCCCAAATATCCTTCCTCAGATTCCACAAAAACAGTGATTTCAGTCTGCTCAATCCAAAGAACGGTTTAAATCTAGGAGACGAATACACATATCGCAAAGCAGTTGCTTAGAAAGTTACTCTGCAGGTTTCATCGGAAGAAGTTTCCTTGCTC
>NW_016850188.1:0-865 GCF_001698545.2 Rhinopithecus bieti | reverse complement strand
TTCCTGAATAATACTTTTCAAATTATAACAATGTCATATCTTGAATAGTACCTTATGAGGCAGACAGAAATGCACTTTATCCAGCTTTCACCTCACATTCAGAAAGACATCTATTTTCTAATTAAACTCTACATTTATCTTTTCTAAGATTGACAGAGCTCGTCATTACAGATTGAATATTTATTAAGAAATTGTATCCATTTCTACAGTTTTTAGAGCACCAAGTACAGGGCACTGCACAGAAGTATGTTTTGATGATAACTTAAATCCCATTGTTCTTTTTTCTTAAGTTTGAATTACTCGCTAAATGGTATGCTAATTGCCTTAAAGAGTTCTTGGAGTTTCTAAAGGCACAGAACTTTCTTCTAAGTTGCAGTGGAAACCCTAGAAAAATTAAGTTCATTGTAAGGCAATAGTTCTTAGCATTTTGAGATGAACAGCAATCACTCAGATGGCTAAAAGTTCAGATGTCTTGGCCCCACTTCCAGAGATTCTGATTTAGTAGGTTTTGAGGTAGGTTCAGAAATCTGCTTTGCAATCATCAACCCAGGTATGTGTTACATATTAAAGTTTTAAAGCACTTATTCATAGGGTTCTAATATATCTGTTCCACAATCCATACTTAAAAAAATACTAGTATATCGCAAGTAGCTATTCAGAACCTAACATTTTATAAAAGAATAATCATATGCTTTTTTTAAAGAAAAAATCAAATCGTCTTCTTAACAATGTGGTGTAGTACCTTATGTAACATAAATAATATGAGATCATCAACAATTTTAGGAAGGTCAGGTCTATGTTGGGAGACACTGAGAGGGCTAGGAAGGTGATGCAATTCACAATGTATTTACAATTTTATGTCTCA
>NW_016850187.1:0-343 GCF_001698545.2 Rhinopithecus bieti | reverse complement strand
CTTTATGAACAGAAAGCTGGAACTCTGTAAGATGAATTCACAGATCCAATAAAACTTCTCAGGAAATTTCTCTCTTGTTTTATCTGAGGATATTTCTTTTCCGTATCGTCTTTACTGCTATCCGAAATATGAGTTCCCAGTTTCCACAAAAACAGGGCTAGCAAACTGCTCCATGGAATACAGGTGTAACTCAGTGAGGTGAATTCACACATTACAAAGCAATTTCTCAGAAAGCTTCTTTCTACATTTTATCTGAGGATATTTCCTTTGTCAACGTAAGCTTCATTGCCCTAAGACATAGCCCATTGCATATTTCAAGAAAACAGAGTTAGCAAACTGATCA
>NW_016850186.1:0-1027 GCF_001698545.2 Rhinopithecus bieti | reverse complement strand
TCAGGCGATTCTCCTGTCTCAGCCTCCTGAGTAGCTGAGAGTACAGACATGTGCCACCATGCCTGACTACTTCTTTTGTATTTTAGTAAAGACAGGGTTTCACCATGTTGGCCAGGCTGGTCTCAAACTCCTGACTTCAGGTGATCCACCCACCTTGGCCTCCCAAAGTGCTGGGATTACAGGCATGAGCCACCGTGCCTGGCAGATACACATTATTCATATATTCTATGTGATATATTTATAGTAACCCTAATTGAGCATCTACTATGTGCCAGACATTGTGATTTTATTTCATGAACGACCATAACAATATTGTAGGGTATTCCAGTGGTATGCTAGTAAGTCAGCTAGTAAGTCCAGTGGTATGCTAGTAAGTCAGCTAGTAAGTCCAGTGGTATCCTTGATTTATAGAATTGGCTGATTTCCATGGTGTAAATACTTCCACCAAGGGTGTACCAATGGTTTTAGCAACTAGCTGACAAAATTCCTGAATATTTAACAATAGGTTCTCCCAAGCCAGTAGGAGCAGGTTGCAGCACACCACTGGATCAGGCCCATCTTATTTTATTGTATTTTATTTTATTGAGACAGGGTCTCGTTCTGTCACCCAGACTGCAATGCAGTGATGTGATCGCAGCTCACTGCAGCCTCAACCTCCCAGGCTCAACTGATCTTCTCACCTTAGTCTCCTGAGTAGCTGAAACCACAGGTGCATGCCACCGAACTCTTGGCTAATTTTGTATTTTTTTTGGCAAGACAGGGTCTTGCCATGTTGCCCAAGCTGGTCTTAAACTCCTGAACTAAAGTGATCCGCTGCCCTTGGCCTCCCAAAGTGCTGGGATTACAGGTGTGAGCCACCGCACCTGGCCCAGGCCCATTTTAAAGAAGAGGAAATGGAGGCTCAGAGAGGTTAAGCAACTTGGATTCATTACAGGGGGTGCAGGTCTGGGCTGTCAACCAGGTTTGTGCCTTCACAACTGTGTGCTTTTTCTACCACACTCCTGCCACTTTTCTTTTCTTTCTTTCT
>NW_016850185.1:0-862 GCF_001698545.2 Rhinopithecus bieti | reverse complement strand
CATATATACTTTTATTTTAAGTAAAGACAGAAAATGACTTGATGGAAATATACTACATTTTCAGTTATGTCCTTGAGAGGTGGAATTGTGGCTAATTTTTATTTTCTGCATTATATTTTTTCTGTGTTTTCAATTTTGCATAATTGTAATGCATTTCTATTATGATTATAGAGAAAGATTAAAACATAAATATGATTGAGTTTTAGATTAAATAAAACCAGAAGAAGCATTATTTACAAAAGTTGACTCAACCAAGATTTTTACTCTTTTGATCTGTTACATGTAACATTACCACGTTTTGCTGCCCAAGCCAGCATTCTCTGTCATTAATAACTTAATGAATATGAAATGATTTATAAACCAATTATAAAAGAAAACCATTACTGCCTAATAGACATAAAATAACATTAAAGCAGAAATGCATGTATTTGGCACTGACAATCTTGGTGGTCAAACTGCCTGGAAAGTGAAAATCCTATAATTTAAATGTACCAAGTTAGGAAACCTCACAAGAAACCCAGCCACTTTGTCATTTGACAATATGGACTGTTGGTTGGTTAACACACTAAATGATTACTAAAGCTTACAGAACAAAGACTGATTTTACCTAAAGGAGTCTGAAAGTTCAGAAACTCAAGAACATAGAAATACTAACATCTGGAACAAATTGGATTGATGGTCTCAGTAAGGAGTAACACAACCTTAGATAAAATAACATTCATTTGATATGAGGGTTGAGTATAGAATAAAACCGTACTTTATTCTGATGAATTCCAGATTACAATTTGCTAGAAAAAAACCCAGAAATTTTATTTAAAATGACTCTAAAGTATGCCCAACAATTTATATACAAAAGTATTCC
>NW_016850184.1:0-958 GCF_001698545.2 Rhinopithecus bieti | reverse complement strand
ACCTTATGAATATATATACCTACTATGTACCCACAAAAAATCAAATATATAAATACATGCATTAATTTTAAAAATAAAATTATAAAATGAAAACTAAAAAAAAACTGAGAATGGAGTGTAAA
This sequence comes from Rhinopithecus bieti, assembly GCF_001698545.2. Taxonomy (NCBI): domain Eukaryota; kingdom Metazoa; phylum Chordata; class Mammalia; order Primates; family Cercopithecidae; genus Rhinopithecus; species Rhinopithecus bieti. Next base: position 836 of record NW_016850184.1, on the reverse strand, counting down.
GCCTGCAAACACAATTTTGGAGTTGAGGGGAATTACATAATCCCTACATCATGTCTTCTTTAAATTTTCTGGTTTGTTTTGTGACCACAATTCTATTTTATTTACACTTATACATATCAGGTATTGTAGGAGAGAGGAATTGAGCAGAACAATTGACTTTTTGTTGCTTAAAATTTAAAAAAGGAAATGGATTCAGGAAGAAGGTAGAATTGATAAATTCTTCAAAGCAGTGTGGGTTTTTCTAGTCATGGATATCACATTACTAAAATGCCAGGAGAAGGCATTGCTTATCATGTTTTCTACATGTTATGCTCCCCTGCTCCCCTAAAGCACATATACAACAACGACCTCCCAAAGAAAAGGTCTAAGGACTGAGTATTATGTCTAGGGCTAAAAGTCCATGGTCAAGATGCCAGCTAATTTAGTTTCTAAGGAGGGTTTTCCTCGTGGCTTGTAGACAGCTTCCTTATCTCTGTGTACTCACATGAACTCTTCTCTCTGGATCTGTGGAACTTTCTGGTGTTTGTTTTATAAGGACACTAATCCTGTTGAATCAGCAGCCCATCCGTATGAACCCATTTTAGAGTAACTACCACCTTATGAGCCCTATTTCCAAATAGACTAACATTTGGGGTTAGGTCTTCAACATAAGGAGTGGGAAGGAGCACAATTTAGTCCATAGTGAAGTCCAAGATGCAGTTACACATTTAGAAGTCATAAGCATTTTATTTTTTTGCTTTACAACTTTAAAAAAAAATGTATTGATACATAATAGTTGTACACATTTATGGAATATGTATATAGTTTTGATACAAGCATATACTATATAATGGTCA
>NW_016850183.1:0-730 GCF_001698545.2 Rhinopithecus bieti | reverse complement strand
ATCTTATATTAGAGAACATATGTCCCCTGGAAATTAATTAAATATTAGCAGAAATAAGTGTGGTCAGTTTTAAATGTAGCTTCAATGCCTGAACATCTAGTTTCAGAACTCTTTTCTGTTAAACCATGGAAAGATCTAGTTCCTTCTTTTCATAAGTCTTTGGTCAAGCTTTGAAAATTAAAATCAATGTACTGATTCAACCAGCATGGTCTTTTAAGTTTTATTGGATTTTGTTTGTCTTTAGTTCTTTTATTTTTTGAAGTTTTAATGTGTGCACATAGAACATCTTTCTAGCTTATAAAATATATCAGACACACCCTGCTATTTCCTAGAAGTCTCTTCTTTGTTGCTGTTAATAGCAGAGCAGCATTACTTTTCTTAGTCACCATTTCTTCCTGCATACAGAACCATTACCCTGTCTACTTCTATCACCCTGAAATATTCTATCTTACTTTTCAGATCTTTTCCACTATACTTCTTTCAAGAAATCAGGTGTTAAAATAAATGATTATTCTCTGATATTCAACCTATTTTAACACCTCGATTAATTTTTTTTAATACCTGATTTCTTTAAAAGTATATTGTTAAGGAAGTAAGGTATCTTCATTAATATAAATCTTTCACAACTGAATAGGTTCATTTTTCTAAACTAGCGCTTGTTTTACATTTTATACTATACTCAATTTATTTAGATCTGTTAATTGCCTCTGAATAGTATGTGAAAACTGTC
>NW_016850182.1:0-654 GCF_001698545.2 Rhinopithecus bieti | reverse complement strand
GGGTCTTTATAGACTACAACATTGAAAAAAGTGCTAACGATGGCTACGATTATTGAATATGTACAGTCCCAGGAGCATAACAGGCACTACCCAGTTTAATTCTCATAATTATTCCCTTGCTCCAGGTGAGAAATCTGAAGTTTGCTGATGGTGAGTAACTTGGCTCACCTAACAGAATTGGACAGTTGTTGACCTAGGCTGCTAACCCAGATAATCTGACTCTAAGGCCCATGTTTTTAACCACTATGCTATAGGTATCCACACTAAGGAGTATTTATTTATTTATTTATTTTATTTTATTTTATTTTTTTTTTTTGAGCTAACACCTATTCATTTTGTTTTTTATTATCATACTTTAAGTTCTAGGGTACGTGTGCACAATGGTGCAGGTTTGATACATAGGTATACATGTCCCATGTTGGTTTGCTGCACCCATCAACTCATCATTTACATTAGGTGTGTCTCCTAATGCTATCCCTCCCCAGACCCCCCCCCTGACAGGCCTCGGTGTGTGATGTGCCCTGCTCTGTGTCCAAGTGGATCTCGTTGTTCAATTCCCACCTATGAGTGAGGCTAACACCTATTCTTTTTTTTTTTTTATATGTTTTTTTTTTATTATACTTTAAGTTCTAGGGTACATGTGCATAACGTGCA
>NW_016850181.1:0-1065 GCF_001698545.2 Rhinopithecus bieti | reverse complement strand
TTAACAGGCTTGAGCCACCGCGTCCGGCCCACAGCAAAAAATTTTAAAACCGGGATTCTCGGTCGCCGCCCGGCCCAGCGCCAACGCTCCGTCCTGCCTCGCATCAACGCCCCGCCCCTCCCCGCCCAGCGCCATTGCCCCGCCGCGCGCAGCCGCCCAGGTGCTAGTTGTGTAACCACAGCAAAGCTCGCGGCAGGGGGCGGGGCAGACGCTGACTCACCCCGGGCCGGCGGTCAAGTGAGCGGGCGCGACGCAGGCGGGCGGTCTGACTGCCTCGCGCGCGCCCCACGGCGGCCGCACGCGTCGCGGGACCTCCTCCCAGTAGTTCACGCCTTAGTCACTACAGAAAGAGGAGCCTGCCATAGGGCTTTCTCCTGAACTGCAGCTCCCGTCCCCGCCGATCTCTTCCTCGGCCCCGGCGCTGACGTTCACGCGTGGAACATTCTGGCCCGGAACAAAGACCCCAGGGCGGAAACTAGGACCAGAGGCTGAAAGTCCGTGCTTGGCGGCGAGGGCCGCTAAACCGGCAGCTGAGGGCGACTCTAGTCCGGGTTCCAGAAGAGCGTGGAATGGACCGAGTGCTTGTGGGAAATTTCCTAATTGAGGCTTACCTACTAAAGTTCTTTACGTTTTAAAGGGTTCCATTGCATCAGCCCCAAAATGTTTCCTTCCCCATCCCTCTTTCTTCTATCTTGGTGGTATGTCTAGGGACTCTCCACTGGGAGAGAATCATTGTGCTCTCCCCTAGGAGGGAGGTTAGAAGTGGGAGACACCCAGGTTGTGCTAGAAACTGTATGGTAGCCGGCGCGATGGCTCATGCCTGTGGTCCCAGCTACTCAGGAGGCTAAGGCGGGAGGATTGCTTGAGCCCTGGAGGTCGAGGCTGCAGTGAGCCATGATCACGCCTGTGAATACTCTAGGAGGATGGATGACATAGCAAGACCGTTTCAAAAAGATGAGAAAGAACCTGCAGTGTGAAGTGGCACACCTATTACAAAGGTAAATGCTCTTTTGTCTCTCCTTGCTATTTTTTTAAATATCCAAATTTTTCCTGGTTTTCCCTTTT
>NW_016850180.1:0-658 GCF_001698545.2 Rhinopithecus bieti | reverse complement strand
TTTTAATTATTTCCTCTGGCTTCTTTCAAGTGTTTTTCTTCATTGATTTTCTGCATTTTGAATATAATATGCCTAAGTTTTTTTGGCATTTATCTTTGTTGTTTTTTCTAAGTTTCCTGGAACAATAGTTTGGTCTTTAACATTAATTTGGGGGAAATGCTCAGTCATTATTGTTTAAAACTTTTCTTCTGTTTCTTTCTCTCTTACTTCTCCTTCTAGGATTCACATTACACACACTTGATGGCTTTTGTAGTTGTCTCATAGTTATTGGACATATTTTTTCAATCGTTTTTTCTTTGCCTTTCAACTTTGGAAGTTTCTATCATGAGATCATTAGCATGAGGAAAACTCAGCAATTCTTTCCTCAGTTATGTCCAGTCTATTAATGAGCTCATCAAAGACATTCTTTATTTTATAGTGTTGTTGTTCTTCAGCATTTCTTTTGGATTTTTTCCTCTTGCCACTCTTTTCATCTTTCTGCTTACATTGCCCATCTGTTCTTGTATGCTATCTATTTTATCCATTAAAGCCTTTGGCATATTAATCATAGTTGTTTTAAATTCCAAATCTAACAATTTCAAAATCCCTGCCATATCTGAGAATGGTTATGATGTTCTGTTCCTCAAACGTTGTTTTCTTTGGTTTGTGGCGGGGGTGG
>NW_016850179.1:0-1830 GCF_001698545.2 Rhinopithecus bieti | reverse complement strand
GCATTTGAACACTGTTCCTGTGAATTCAAAAAAGTGATATTTCGGAGTGTATTGTGGATTATGGCGATCAGTGAAATATACTGAAATATAATCCAGGAAGAAACATTCCAAGAATCTGCTCTCTGATATGTGCATTCACTTCACAGAGTTAATGTTAACTCAATGTTGCCCAGTTTCGAAACTCTGTCTTTGAAGAATCTCAGAAGGGATATTTAGCGACTCCCGGAGGCTTGTGGTGAGCAAGAAAACGTCTTCCAATGAAACCTGCAGAGAAACTTTCTGAGCAACTGCTTTGCGATGTATTCGTCTAATAGAGATAAACCCTTCTTTGGATTTAGCAGTTTGAAATCACTGTTTTGTGGAATCTGAGGAAGGACATTTGGGAATGATCCCTAGAATACGGAGAAAGAAATATCCTCAGGTAAAATCCAGAAGGAAGCGTTCTGTGAAATTGCTCTATGTCGTCTTAATTCCTCTTCCTCAGTTAAGCCTCTCCTTTCCTTGAACGGTTTTCTAACCCTCTGTATGTTTAGCGTGTGATGGGGTATTCAGGAGCACTTTGAGGCTTACGGTGAAAAGGAAATATGTTCAGACCAAAACTGGCGAGAAGCTGTCCGAGGAACAGCTTTGTGACATGTGCATTCCACTCACAGTGTTATACCTCTCTTCTCATACAGCGTCATGAAAACCCTTTTGGAGAAACAGGTGCCAAGTGATATTCGGCAGCATATTTATGCCGATTGTGAAAATTGAAATAGCCTCAGACAAAACTGGAAAATATTATCTAGGAAAATACTCTGTGACACCTGTAATCATCTCACATAGATAAAACTTTTGTACATTATGCAGCTTGGAAACTGTCATGGACGGATCAATGAAGGGACCTTTGGGAGCACATTCAGGACTAATGTGAAAAGGAAATAATCAGATAAAACTGGAAAAAAATCTTTCTGGGAATTTGTCTTTTGCTATATTTATTCATCTCACATAGTTGAAGTTATCTTTACATTACTTGGCTTGGAAACTCCCATGTGGATGGATCCGTGAAGGGATATTTGGGATCACATCTGGGCCTATGATGAAATAGGAAATATAGTCAGATAAAAACTGGACAGAAGCTTTCTGAGAAACAGCCTGGTGATGTGTGCATTCCACTCAGGGACTTATACATTTCTTCTCATAAGGCACACTTTGAACACTGTTCCTGTAAAACCAAAAGTGTGATATGCGGAGCACATTGAAGACTATGGAAAAAGTAAAATGTTGTCCAATAAAAAACAGAAAGAAGCACTCGAAGAGACTGCTCTCTGACATGTCCATTCTTTTCACAGGGTTAAAGCATACTCTACATGTCCCAGTTTGAAAATCCGTCTTTGAGGGTTCTGTGAAGGGATAGTAAGTGGCAACCATAGGCCTGTGGTGAGCAAGGAAATATCTTCCATAGATAACTGAAGAGAAGTTTTCTGTGCAACTCTTTTGTGATGTTTGTATTCATCTCATAGAGTTAAATCATTCTTTTGATTGAGCAGTTTGAAATCACTGTTGCTGTGGAATCTGAGAAAGGACATTTGGAAACAATATTTGGAATATCCTCAAAAGAAATAACCTCAGAGACAATCCAGAAGGAAGCTTTCTGTGAATCTGCTCTCTGTCAGGTGACTTCCACTCACACAGTTAATCTTCTCTTTGCATTGAACAGTATCATAACACTGTTTTGTTTAGTCTGCAAAGGGATATTCAGGAGTGATTTGAGGCTTATCGTGAGAAAGGAAAAGTCTTCATATAGAAACTGGAGAAAAGCTTTCTGAGAAGCTACTCTGTGACGTGTGA
>NW_016850178.1:0-1832 GCF_001698545.2 Rhinopithecus bieti | reverse complement strand
CGCGATCTTGGCTCACTGCAACCTCCGCCTCCCTGGCTCAAGCAGTTCTCCTGCCTCACCCTTCCGAGTAGCTGGAATTACAGGCATGTGCCACCACGCCCGGCTAATTTTTTGTATCTTTAGTAAAGGCGGGGTTTCGCCAAGTTGGCCAGACTAGAATTTTTCTACTATAACAGAAATACAAGCAATTGTGTCATTTTTTTCCTGCATCTTAAACACGCGCTTAATTAAGTTTGGCCATAAGTTATTAGTTTTCAAACCTTAATGTATCTGCAGCAGAAGGATTTAGCAGGTTGTAATAGGAAGAGATCAAGGGACTGTGCATTAGGGAGAGTGTCTTTTCTCTATCTAACAGGAGTCAGTGGGCGCTCGTATTATCACTGAGACTACAAACTAGGATGGTGTGGGAAGGAGACCCTAAGGGTTGGAATTCATTTGAACTCTCCTCAGTCTCACTATAATTGAGAGGCAAGTAATTGATACAGGCTCTCTACTCATGCTGGGACTGCTGCCTGTTTGTCTTCCCAAAAGCTGATGAGGAAAGACTGGCACTAAGAATCTTTTAATTTTATATAAAATAAGGATGGGGCTAACTGAAGTGAAGCAGGTGAAGGTTATTAGAGAAGATATAACATTGTCACTTACTGAGAAATCCTAGATTTAGTGCTGTCTTTTTTTCCCAATGGCTGTGTAACAGAGAATGCCCTAGTAAAATATCTTGTAGAAATAGTACCAAATCAGTATCTTTTTTTCTTCCTTTGAAAAAATTATGTAGTGTAAAATAAAGCCCTTTATTTAGTATACATACTAAAGTACTTATTTTAATCTTTATATATATTACTGTATATAATATAAAATCAAATAACCCATATTCATTTATCTGTCTTTCCACATGAATCTGCTCTGATAGTAAAATGAATAACATCAGTTTATTCTAAAAGAGGCTTTAAATAATTACAAATATTAGCAAATAACATCAAAAGTTATCTAGCCTTTATTGCTCATGTACCAGTAACCTTCTGACCTAGAAGAGGGCTTTGTGGGGAGGAGAAGGGGAAAGGCGCTGTAGGGAAGTATGTAGAATCCAGTAGTTACCTTTAAGCCAAGAGGGAAGTAATTGCCAATGGTAAACTACTGGCCTGAGGGGAAAAGATCTATGCCCAGAGTATCACCGTCTCAAGTTAATGGCTTTATACAAGGGTGAAATAATATAGAAAAAAACTGAGATGATATGGTATCACAAACAATCAGAACCAAAGGAACCTTAAAGATTATTTTACAACCTTTTTTTTTTTTGAGATGGAGTTTCACTCTTGTTGTCCAGGCTGGAATGCAGTGGTGCAGTCTCAGCTCACCACAACCTCCACCTCCCAGGTTCAAGCAATTCTCCTGCCTCAGCCTCCCGAGTAGCTGGGATTACAGGCATGTGCCACCACGGCCTGCTAATTTTGTATTTTTAGTAGAGATGGGGTTTATCCATGTTGGTGGACTAGTCTCCAACTTCCAACCTCAGGTGATCCTCCCGCCTTGGCCTCCTAAAGTGCTGGGATTACAGGCATGAACCACCGCACCCAGCCCATTTTATAACTTTTATGAACTTAGTGGGGAACCTGAAGTACAGATGGGCTATTGCCTAGGATCATGCCAATAGCTGGGAATAGAACTCAGATTTCCTGACTTCTGGTCCAGTGTTTTGGGGTTTGTTTCAGTTTTTTTTTTTTTTTAGATTTTAAAATTGTGATAAAATACACATACAATTTACTATCTTAACCATTTTAGTGTATGGTTCTGTAGTGTTAAGTACATTTACATTGTTGCACAGTCAACCTCTA
>NW_016850177.1:0-1838 GCF_001698545.2 Rhinopithecus bieti | reverse complement strand
TCCTTCTGTTCCACTCAAGCAGATTTACCTTGCAGTTAATACAATGTAAGCTTTGGGGCCCCTCCCCTGCATGGGTGCCTTCCAATCCCCTGTACCTAGTTTTAAATTATTAATTTTGTGCCATTTTCCATAAAGAGGACCCTCCGTGAATTGTCTAAGCTTCAATATCTACAAAATCTAGATCCTGAACTCAGCTTTCCATGTAAACAGAAACATGACCATCTTGTTTAGTAATTTCAATCTGAGGGTATTTTTCAAACACGAATTCAAGAGGAATCCTTGCCAGCTTCTGCACTAGGAACCGACGCTGATTCTTTGAAGAAATGGTAGAGTATGGCTTTGCCTTGAGCCATGTGGCTGGGGTCACTCCCTGTTCCGTGTTCCCACTTCCTCTGTGCCCATGGTTCTCTTCTCCCACGCCGGGCTGTAGATTTCCTCTCTCCCTCACAGCAGGCCTTCCTGAGTCTGGCTTTAGCCTGTAGCATGCCCTTCCATGCTTGTTTTCATAGATCACTTTATTCTGTACTCAATCTTTGGTAATGACTCTGTTCCACCCCTCCTGCTGCTTCTCTTGGTTTGCACTTTGGACCGGAACCTGCTGCTGCTTTGGGATTGAGCCTCAGCTGCTTTCTGTAGCCAAAAAAGCAGTGCTGCTGTGACATGAAAAGGGGGAAGAAAGGGGTTGTTGTCTACTTCATTTTCTGGTAGGTAGGCTCTAATACTGAAATTCACATTTCATTCCAACTTCTGTAACCTCTCATATTTACCCATCAGAATATTCTAACACTATCTACTATTCCTTCCCTGTACCTTGACCTTAGTTATCAGATCTCTCTTCTTTAGACTTTACATGTATAAAATTTCCCTCTTTTGGCCCCTCTTTGCAAACCAGAGAGGGTGCAGATCCAACTTTTGAAAAACACAGTTTAGCAAAGAAATAGCTTGGGAACTGAGGCTTTCAGGTGAACTCAGCACACCATTTCTTTCTCGCTCTGTCCTGTCCACTTGTCATCTCCTAGAGCTTTAATACCTCCCGCTATAACCATCTGACAAATGAGAAAAATCTTTACTCAGTCACAATTTACCACACAATGGTAACTTAATTCATAATATTAGAAAACCAGGATAGAACTAGGCAATCTATACATATTTCCAAAATACATTTTTTTTGTGTGCAGGCCATCTTTTACAAATGTGTAGATACTATCCTAGTAGTAACAGAACCATAGAAAAGTTGACGTTAGGATACCTGAGAATCTTAGGGCTATGTAATCCTAAGACATGACTTAAGATGTGTATGTATTAATCCACAGAACCTACAGCAATTAGAATATTCAACATTTTCCAAACAAGAACTGCAAAACAAACACACAGAGCCAGCACGGATCCATGCCCTTGCCACGTTGTAAACGAGTCTGAAGAGTCACCTGTCAGTAGCAGCGATGGTGATACCATTACCTTGGAAAGAAATCATTGCTTCCTAGTTGACAAACTTGGGATGAAATACTTTAAAACTCTGAATTCTGCTTTCGGTTTCTTCTCTTGGCTCCTATGTTTTCATACCACACGTACCACCAATTTACAAAACCCCCAATGCATCCATCCCTAGGAACAAAATGGAAATTCTTGTGATGCACAGGAAAAGACAAATTTCAATGATGAGGAAATCCTCACGTTTCCATTTCTGGATGGAAATTACACCAATTTTTGCTGACACCTTCCAAAAGCACAGGCCGTAGAAGAAAAATGTATGGAGAGGAAACAAATTCAGAAAGATAACACTGTGAATGCTACAAATTTTAAAATTCAAAATCTGATTATTGGCCGGGCGCGGTGGC
>NW_016850176.1:0-1837 GCF_001698545.2 Rhinopithecus bieti | reverse complement strand
TGAGACCAGGCCTTGCTCTGTCACCCAGGCTGGAGTACAATGGCATGATCACAATCAGGGCTCACTGCAGCCTCAAACTCTCCAGTGGTTCAACTGCTTTATCCTAAGTAGCTGAGACTACAGGCATGTGCCACCACACCCAGCCTAACATTCTTTTTTTCTTTTTTTTGAGACAGAGTCTCACTCTATTGTCCAGGTTGGAATGCAGTGGTGCAGTCTCGGCTCACTGCACCTCTTCCTCCTGGGTTTAAGCGATTCACCTGCTTCAGCATCTGGAGTAGCTGGAATTATAGGCGCCTGCCATCACGCCTGGCTAATTTTGTATTTTCAGTAGAGACAGGGTTTCACCATGTTGGTCAGGCTGGTCTCGAACTCCTAACCTTAGATGATCCACCCGCCTCAGCTTCCCAAAGTTTTGGGATTACAGGTGTGAGCCACCGTGCCAGGTCCTAACATTCCGGAAATAACAAAATTATAGAGATAGAGGACAGTTTAGTGGTTGCCAGAGGTTTGGCCTGGGGGCCCTAAGTAGGGAGGGAAATGGGTTTGGCTATAAAAGAGGAGCATGAGGGATCCTGGTGATGAACTGTTCTAGATCTGGACTGTGGTGGTCACAGGAATCACGGGTGATAAAGCTGCACAGAACTAAACATACATGCACACACAAATGAGTGTTCTAACACTGGTGAAATCTCAGTAAGACCGATGTTTCTAGCAGTTTCAATATTCTGTTGTGATGTAGTGTACTATAGTTATGCAAGAAGTTGCCACTGGGGGAAACTGGCTTATCTCTTTGTATTATTTTTTACAATTGCATGTGAATCTATAATTATCTTAAATGTAAGGGTTTTTTGGTTTGGTTTGGTTTGGTTTAGTTGAGAAAAAAAGAGGCAGGCCAGGTGCTGTGGCTCACGCCTGTAGTCCCAGCACTTTGGGAGGCTGAGGTGGGAGGATTGCTTCAACGCAGGAGTTCAAGACCAGCCTAGGCAACACAGTGAGAGCCCATCTCTACATCAAAAAAATTTGCTGGGCCGGGCGCAGTGGCTCATGCCTATAATCCCAGCACTTTGGGAGGCTGAGGTGGGCAGATCACCTGAGGCTGGGAGTTCAAGACCAGCCTGACCAACATGGAAAAACCCCGTCTCTACTAAAGAAAAAAACAAAACGAAACTAGCCAGGCATGGTGGCACATACCTGTAATCCCAGCTTCTCAGGAGGCTGAGGCAGAAGAATCGCTTGAACCCGGGGGGCAGAGGTTGTGGTGAGCCAAGATCATGCCATTGCACTCCAGCCTGGGCAACAAGAGCGAAACTCCGTCTCAAAAAAAAAAAAAAAAAAAAAAGCTGGGCATAGTGACACGCGCCTGTGGTCCTAGCTAATCCGGAGGCTGAGGTGGGAAGACTGCTTTAGCCCAGGAGGTTGAGGCTGCCACATGCTACTGTACTCCAGTCTGGGTGAGAGAGTGAGACCCAGTTTTAAGAAATAAATTTTAAAAAAAAAAAGAAAAGAAAAAATATATAGAAATTTAAAAAAGAGAGCTGGGTGCCATGGCTCATGCCTATATTCCTAGCACTTTGGGAGGTTGTGGTGGGCCGATGGCTTGAGCTCAGGAGTTTGAGACTAGCCTGGGCAACATGATGAGACCTCATCTCTACAAAAAATATAGCCGTGTGTGGTGGCATGTGCCTGTAGTTCCAGCTACTTGGGAGGCTGAAGTAGAGGTTGTAGTGAGGTTGCACCACTGCACTCCAGCCTAGGTGACAGAGCCAGACCCTGTCTCAAAAAAAAAAAAAAAAGGATTATTTTAAATCAGAATAAGTCCTTTCTCTAGTCCTCA
>NW_016850175.1:0-1140 GCF_001698545.2 Rhinopithecus bieti | reverse complement strand
ACAAAAATGAACTTTAATTATTTTTACCAAATTAGAAATGCCTCATCATTACACTTGTAGGTGTATCAATACCTAAGGAGGGAAAGACCTACTGACCTAATGAAATACTGTGTATTCCTTTGAAAGTTCCAAAAATGTATCTTATATGAGGCTCATAATCTTTGTTTCCTAGTGTGGCCATTAATAAATATCTGTAATGACTAAAAATGATTTTTTTCTCAAAATTATACCATAGCTATTCATATTATAAATTTAACCTGAAAATTAAATATCTTTTGATACGCAACTCAATGTAAGTACTTACAATTATTTGTTTCCTAAACATTGATTCTTGATATGTCAAGTGAAAAACAGCTATGAATACAAAGTCATGGACAATTTTCTGAAGAAAAAGTGGAAAATAGGACAGAGGATACAAATATGAAGCATCTTATGTCTAATCAATTTACCATCTGCTTCTTAATGCTTCATGTTCTTATGTTACCCAGCTTTTCTTAAAATAGAAACAAAAGTTTTCTAAGAAGGAAAAGATAACTTCAAAGGGGAAGTGACACATAAAGGAGGCTCTTTGGGTAAGGAGATGGAGAATTGAGGTGTCACAAGGAAATAATGGAATGATTGCCTCCTCTGAGAAGATTCTGGATGTGCTCAGGAAGAAATGCAGTTACCAGAAAACTAAACCAAGCCACCAGTGAAGGGCAGAAAAGAGAAAGTCCAACACTCCAGAGTTAAGAAGAGGGTCCATGTATCAGGAAATAAGGGTCAGGATAGAAGCCTAGTGGCTTTGGAGATTAGAAGATTCCACATACCCCCACATAAAAGAGTTAGAAGGAACACTCACTATTCCCGAATAGCTTTCAAGAGAGTGGAACATCATAAGGTCTCTGCCACCACATAGAAATTTCCAAATTAATATTAGCACATGATGTTTTCTGTTAACCACGACACTTCCTAAACATTGTATTGAATGGTTTTAACAAAGAAAGTCTGGCTATCTGAGAGCTGCATAAAGTTTCAAACCAAGTGATTCCTTCTGATTGAAATTTTATTGGTGGTGGTGGTGCTGATGTCTTGTTTTGTTTGTTTTCTTTTATCATGGACATTTACAACACAAAAGATTGTATATAGTATGCATGATTT
>NW_016850174.1:0-393 GCF_001698545.2 Rhinopithecus bieti | reverse complement strand
GTGTCTTACAACACATTAAATAATATTCAAGTTACTGAGTAACAACAATAACAAAGAAACATACAGCAGAAGCCACAAGTGTTTCTTCATTGTCTACAACTCAGGTATGGTTTCCCTTTTATGAGTGACAAAGCAATTAAGAATATATGTGTGTGTGTGTGTGTGTGTGTGTGTGTGTGTGTGTGTATATATATATATATATTTTTAACCACACTCTTCAAAACAAAATGACATTTCCTCAAGTCTATACTAATTTTTAGTTGTGGCAGATAAGTAAAACCTACTAGATTTTCAGTCTCCTACTTTAGAGAGTTTGTGAAATCTGATTTTATTCATAGAAATTACTTGCTGAAGAGTCATTTTTATACATACATATATATATATATATATATA
>NW_016850173.1:0-1614 GCF_001698545.2 Rhinopithecus bieti | reverse complement strand
TTTGTAATTGCTTTTGGCATCTTCATCATGAAATCTTTGTACAGCTCTATGCCCAGAATGATATTTCCTAGGTTACCTTCAAGGGTTTTTATAGTTTTAGGTTTTGCCTTTAAGTCTTTAACCTATCTTGAGTTGATTTTCGCATATGGTGCAAGGAAAGGGTCCGGTTTCAATCTTTTACATGTGGCTAGCCAGTTATTCCAGCATGATTTATAGAATAGGGAGTCCTTTCCTCATTGCTTGTTTTTGTCAACTTTGTCAAAGATCAGATAATTGTAGGTGTGTGGCCTTATTTCTGGGTTGTCTATTCTGTCCAATTGGTCTATGTATCTGTTTTTGTATCAGTACCATGCTCTTTCGGTTACTGTAGCTTTGTAGTATAGTTTGAAGTTGGGTAATGTGATGCCTCCAGCTGCGTTCTTTTTGCTTAGGATTACCTTGGCTATTTGGACTCTTTTTGGGTTCCGTATGAATTGCAATTTTTTTTTTCTAATTTTGTGAAGAATGTCATTTGCAATTTGATAGAAATAGCATTGAATCTGTAAATTGCTTTGGGCAGTATGACCATTTTAACAACATTGATTTTTCCTATCCATGAGTATGGAATGATTTTCCATTTGTTTGTATTGTTCCTGATTTCTTTAGGCAGTGTTTTATACCTTTCATTGTAGAACCTCTCTCATTAGCTGTATTTCTACATATTTTATTCTTTTTGTGGGAATTGTGAATGAAATTGCATTTGTGATTTGGCTCTCAGCTTGCATCTTGTTGGTGTATAGGAATGCTACTGACTTTTGTACATTGATTTTGTATCCTGAAACTTTGCTGAAGTTGTTTTCCAGATCAAAGAGCTTTTGGGAAGAGACTATGGGGTTTTCTAGGTATAGGATCACATTGTCTGCAAACAGGCACAGTTTGATTTTCTCTCTTCCTATTCGGATTCCCTTTATTTCTTCCTCTTGCCTGAATGCTCTGGCCAGGACTTACAATACTATGTTGAATATAAGTGGTGACAGAGGGCATCCTTAACTCGTGCTGGTTTTCAAGGGAAATGCTTTCAGCTTTTGCCCATTCAGCATGATGCTGGCTATGGGTTTGCCATACATGGCTCTTATTATTTTGAGGTATGTTCTTTCAATAACTTGTTTACTGAGGATTTTTAAACAATAAAGAGGTGTTGAATTTTATTGAAAGCCTTTTCTGTGTCTGTTGAGATAATCATGTGATTTTTGTCTTTAGTTCTGTTTATGTGATGAATCACATATATTGATGTGCATATGTAGAACAAACTTTGCATCCTATGGATAAAGCCTACTTGATTGTGGTGGGTTAGCTTTTAGATACACTGCTGGATTTGGACTGCAAATATTTTGCTGAGGATTTTTGCATCTATGTTCATCCAGGATATTGGTCTGAAGATTTTTGTCACTGTTGTTGTGTCACTGCAAAATTTTGGTATCAGGATGATGCTGGTTTCATAGAATGAGTTAAGGAGGAGCCCTTCCTCCTCAAATTTTTGGGAATAGTTTCAGTAGGAGTAGTACTAGCTCTTCTTTATTCATCTGGTAGAATTTGGTTGTGAATCCATCTGTTTCTGTTTTTTTTTTTTTTTTT
>NW_016850172.1:0-1138 GCF_001698545.2 Rhinopithecus bieti | reverse complement strand
TTTTTTTTGAGGTGGAATCTCCCTCTGTCGTCTAGGCTGGAGTGCAGTGGCCTGATCTTGGCTCAGTGCCACCTCCACCTCCTGGGTTCAAGTGATTCTCCTGCCTCAGCCTCCTGAGTAGCTGGGATTATAAGCATGTGCCACCACGCCTGGCTATTTTTTTGTATTTTTAGTGAAGATGGGGGTTTCACCATGTTAGCCAGGCTGGTCTCCAACTCCTGACCTCAGGTGATCTGCCTGCCTTGGCCTCCCAAAGTGCTGGGATTACAGGCATGAGCCACTATGCCGAGTCAGATGTCTCTTAACCTAAAATTCCATCTGATGTAGCAACTCTACCACAGTATACCCCAGGGATTTGCTTTATTCTATCCAATCACTGAAAAGGAGTCACATACCTCAAGTGTATTTTAGCAAAAACAAAACAAAACAACAACAACAACAACAACAACAGCAAACTTTATTTAATAAAATATGCTTTCCTTTTAAGTTTTAGCCATTAATCTTAGTTACAACTGTGGAAATACATAATACGTCTAATTTTCTTTTACATAACCCATTTAATATATCTATATATTTTTGAGACAGAGTCTCACTCTCTCACTGGGGCTGGAGTGCAATGGCATGATCTCGACTCACTGCAACCTCTGCTTCCCGGGTTCAAGCCATTCTCCTGCTTCAGCCTCCCAAGTAGCTGAGATTATAGGGGCAGGCTATCACGCCAGCTAGTCTTTGTAGTTTTAGTAGAGATGGGGTTTCACCATGTTGGCCAGGCTGGTCTCAAATTCCTGACCTCAAATGATCCGCCCATGTTGGCCTCCCAAAGTGTTGGGATTACATTCATGAGCCACTGCACCCGGCCAATATTTTCCATTTTATCATGTGTTCACATTAATTCCTCCGCTTTTCTAGCTTTTGAGTTTTCCATTATCTATACTGTCTTATGATATTGAGGTCTCAGCACTACCTTCACGACAGGGTGATTATTATTAGAATAATGCAAGAACATACTCTACTTCATGATAGACTCTTCTCAAAGTTTGTCACCCAGAAAATAAGAACTAAGATACTCCTAATAGTGGTTAGTCAGCCAGGCTATGCTACTATCTAATGTTCATATTTTGGTCTACAAAATTGACAA
>NW_016850171.1:0-1446 GCF_001698545.2 Rhinopithecus bieti | reverse complement strand
TTTTTTTTTTTTTTTTTTTTTTTTTTTTTTTTTTTTTTTTTTTTTGTAGAGTCTGTTGGATTTTCTAAATATAAGACCATGTCACCTGCAAAGAGGGACAATTTGAATTCCTCTTTTCCAATTTGGATACCTTTTATATCTTTCTTTTATCTGATTGCTCTGGCTAGGACTTCCTGTACTATGTTAGATGGGAGTGGTGAAAGTAGACATTCTTATCGTATTCCAATTCTTAGAGAAAGGGCTTTAAAATGTTCCCATTCAGTATGAGATCAGCTGTGGGTTTGTCATATATGGCCTTTATAACTTTGAAGTATGTTTCTTCTATGCCTAATATATTGGGAGTTTTTGTCTAGAGGAGATGTTGAATTTTATCAAATGCTTTTCTGTGTCTATCGAGATGATCATATGGTTTTTGTCCTTCACTCTGTTGATGTGATATATTATGTTTATGGATTTGCATATGTTGAATCATCCTTAAATCCTTGACATACATCCCACTTGATCTTTTTGTGTGCCGTTGGATTTGGTTTGCTGGTACTATTCTAGAGGATTTTTGCATCTATGTTCATCAGGGATATGAGCTTGTAGTTTTATTTTCTGTATTTTATGTCCTTGTCTGGTTTTGGTAACAGGGTAATGCTGGCATCATAGAATGAGTCAGGGAAAATTCCCCCTTCCTCAATATTTTGAAATAATTTGAAGAAAATCGGTAGTTCTTCATACATTTATGTTTGGTAAAATTTTTTCTTTATATTATACATTTGGTAGAATTTGGCAGTAAATGCATCCAGTCCTAGGCTTTTCATTGTTGGGAAACTTTTTATTACTGATTCAGTCTTACTACTTATTATCAGTCCATTCAGGTTTTCTATTTCTTCCTGACTCATTCTTGTTAGATTTTATGTGTCCAGGAATTTATCTACATCCTCTAGGTTTCCCAGTTTGTTAGTATATGGTTGTTCATAATAATATTTGATAATCTTTTGTATCTGTAGTTTCAGTTGTAATGCATTCTTCATTTCTAATTTTGTGTATTTGGGACTTCTTTCTTGGGTAGTCTAGCTCGTGCTTATAAATTTTATCTTTTTGAAGAACCAACATTTTCTTTTGTCAATTCATTGTATTGTCTTTGTAATATATTCTCTGTTTCATTTATTTCTGCTCTAACCTTTATCATTTCTTTCTCTCTGCTAATTTTGGGTTTGGTTTATTCTTGCTTTTCTAGTTCCTTCAGGTGCATCATTAGATTGTTTATTTGAAAGATATTGTCTTCCAGAGATGAGATTGTGGTGACTTTCATTTTCTTCTTTATATATTTTTGTATCTTCTGGATTGTTTGCAATTAGTGTACATTTCTTTTATAATGGGAAAATTAAAGCTATCTATTTTCAAAATAAATAATCTCACATCTTTAGAAAATTATTTGAAGACATATATATATATATA
>NW_016850170.1:0-1894 GCF_001698545.2 Rhinopithecus bieti | reverse complement strand
TTGGGTATATACCCAGTAGTGGGATGGCTGGGTCATTATTGGTAATTTTTAAGAATTTCAATAGTTTGGTGGTGCAGGTGGCTTTTGGTTACACGGATAAGTTCTTTAGTGGTGGTTTTTGAGATGTTAGTACACGCATCACCCAAGCAGTATACACTATACCCAGTATGTAATATTTTATACCTCACCCCACTCCCAACCTTCCCCCACCCGAGTCCCCAAAGTCCGTTATATCAGTCATGCCTTTACTTCCTCATAGATTAGCTCCCACTTACAAGTGACAACCAATGAGATTTGGTTTTCCATTCCTGAGTTACTTGAATTAGAATTAAGACCTCCAGCTTATTCATGTTGCTACAAAATACATTATTTTATTTCTTTCTATGGTTGAGTAGTATTCTATGGTATACATGTATCACATTTTTTTTATCCAGTAATTGGTTGAATGGCATTTAGGTTGGTCTCATATTTTGGCAACTGCAAATTGTGCTGCTGTAAACATGTGTATGCATATGTCTTTTTCATGTAATGACTTCTTTACCTTTGGGTAGATACAGAGTAGTGGGATTGCTGATCAAATGGTAGTTCTACTTTTACTTCTTTAAGGAATCCTTATACTATTTTACACAGTGGTTATATTAATTTACATTACCACCAGCAGTGTAAAAGTGTTTCCTTTCCACCACATCGATGCTAACATCTGTTATTTTTGACTTTTTAATTAAGGCCATTCTTGCAGGAGTAAGGTGGTATCTCATTGTGGTTTTATTTTGCATTTCCCTGATGATTACTAATTTGGGGAATTGTTTTACGTTTGTTGGCTGTTTGCATATCTTCTTTTGAGAATTGTCTATTCATGTCCTTTACCATTTGTTGATGCAATTTTTTTCTCTTGCTGATTTGTTTGAGTTCCTTGTAAATTCTGGACACTATTCTTTTGTTAGATGCATAGTTTGAGAATATTTTCTCCCACTCTGTGGGTTCTCTCTTTACTTATTATTTCATTTGCTATGCAGAAGGCTTTTAGTTTAATCAGGTCCCATTTATTTATTTTTTAATTTGTTGCATTTGCTTTTGGGGTCTTAGTAATGAATTACTTGCCTAACCTAATGTCCAGAAGAGATTTTTTCTATGTCATCTTCTCGAATTTTTATGGTTTTAGGTCTTAGATGTAAATTTTTTATTTATCTTGAGTTGATTTTTGTATAAGGTGAAAGATGAGCATCCAGTTTCATTCTTCTACATGTGGCTTGTCAATTTTCCCAGAACCATTTATTGAATAAAGTGTTCTTTCCCAGATTTATATTTTTGTATGCTTTGTCAAAGATTAGTTGGCTGTAAATATTTGGATTTTTTTCAGGTTCTTTATTCTGTTCCATTGGTCTATGTGCCTATTTTTATACAACTACCATGTTGTTTTGGTAACTGTAGCCTTGTATAATTTGAAGTCAGGTGATGTGATGCCTCCAGATTTGCTCTTTTCACTTAGTATTGCTTTGGCTATGTGAGCTCTTTTTTGGTTCCATATGAATTTTAGGATTCTCCTACTACGTCTGTGAAGAATGATGATGGTATTTTGATGGAAATTGCATTGAATCTGTGGACTGCTTTTAGCACTATGGTCATTTTCACATTATTGATTCTACCCATCCATGAGTATGGGATGTGTTTCCATTTGTTTGTGTCATCTAAGATTTCTTTCAGCAGTGTTTTGTAGTTTTACTTGTAAAAATCTTCCACCTTCTTGGTTAAGTATATTCCTAAGTATTTTTCTGTAGCTGTTGTAAAAAAGAATACATTTTGGATTTGATTCTCAGGTTGGTTGTTGTTGGTGCTTAGCAGTGCTGCTGACTAGTCCACATTGATTTTGTAATCTGAAAATTTACTGAATTCA
>NW_016850168.1:0-1065 GCF_001698545.2 Rhinopithecus bieti | reverse complement strand
TATTAGTTTTGTATACCATTTGAGAGTAGTTACAGAGTTTATGCCTCTTTTCCTTCTCAAAACTTAAAATGTACTTTTTTTTAAGAACAGGGACATTATCTTTCATAAATATAGCAAAATAATCAAATTCAGAAAATGTAATATTGCTATAATACTGTGATGTGCTACGTAGTACATACTGAAATTTTGCCAGTTATCCCGATAATGTTCTTTTTTTGTTTTGTTTTGTTTTGTTTTGTTTTGTTTTGAGATGGACTTTCGCTCTTGTTTCCCAGGCTGGAGTGCAATGGCGCTATCTCAGCGTACTGCAACCTCTGCCTCCTGGGTTCAAGTGATTCTCCTGCCTCAGTCTCCCAAGTAGCTGGAATTACAGGCACATGCCACCACGCCCGGCTAATTTTGTATTTTTAGTAGAGACAGGGTTTCTCCATGTTGGTCAGGCTGGTCTCGACCTCCTGACCTCAGGTGATCTGCTCACCTCGGCTTCCCAAAGTGCTGGGATTACAGGCATGAGCCACTGTGCTCGGCCCCCAGTAATGTTCTTACATAAGCAACTTTTTCTCCTTTGATCTAGAATCCAATCTAGGATCATATCCCACATTCAGCAGTCAGATCTTCTCTAAACTTTTAAAATCTGGAACAATTTTTTCACTTTCTCTTTGTCTATCATGACATTGACATTTAAAAATAGTACTATAATAATAGTTGTTTAGTAGAATATCCCTCAATTTAGGTTTGTATATTTCTTTTCTTTTAGAGATGGGGTCTTGCTATGTTGCCAAGAGTGGAGTCCAGTGGCTTACTGTAGCCTTGATTTTCTGGACTTAAGCCATTCTTCCATCTCAGCCTCCTAGGTCGCTGGGACTATAATCATGCTTATATTGTGTATACTTGGTGGAGAACACCAGAGAAGCAATGTCGTGTTATTCTCAGTGCATATCAGGAGGCAGCTTGTCCCATTACTGCTGATGCTACCTTGAATTACTTGGTTAAGGAGGTAACTGCTGGGCGTGGTGGCTCACACCTGTAATCCCAGCACTTTGGGAGGCCGAGGTTGGTGGATTA
>NW_016850167.1:0-958 GCF_001698545.2 Rhinopithecus bieti | reverse complement strand
AGCTGGGCGTGTCTAGTTTGTAGTTATTGAGATTGGAGGACAACTCTTTTTTTTTTCTCTCTCTCTCTCTCTCTCTCTCTCTCTGCCAACCTCCGCCTCCCGGGTTCAAGCAATTCTCTGCCTCAGCAGCTGGGATTACAGGCGCCCGCCACCACGCCGGGCTAATAGTTTTGTATTTTTAGCAGAGACGAGGTTTCACCATGTTGGCCAGGCTGGTCTCGAACTCCTGGTCCCATGTAATCTGCCCGCCTTGGCCTCCCAAAGTGCTGCGATTACAGGCTTGAGCCACTGCGCTCGGCCGTTTTTTTGATCTTCAGTTAAGTGGGGATAAAAAACGGCACCTACGTGATTCGGGGCCTGTAGTGAGAATGGTGGACACGATTGCTGCTGTCGTTACGGCTCCTAAAACCTAACGCGGCGAGACGAGACTACAGTGTTGTCAACGTTCCAAGTGTCCCCCGCGAGCCTGATCCCAAGGCAGCAGTTTCTCCACGCCCCGCGACGGCGCCTGCGCAGACTCCGCGAGCGGGATCGCGGCCGGTGAGAGGAAGGCGGGGCTGCGGGCGGGGCAGGCTTCCGCGCATTTACGTAGTGTGCAGGGCGTGGCCCGTTGGGGGCGGGGATTTGGGCGGTGTCGGCGCCCGCGCGGACTCTGTGAGCGGTGGGAGGAGCCGTGTGCTCGGTGTGAGCTGGGGCGGACCCTGAGGCGGCGGCGCGGCTGACGTGGAGTGTCCGGGTTAGCCGGTGCGACGAGCTGCGGGATTGGGGAGCCACGGGCCGGGCCGGGCCTTCGGGCCCGAGGCGGTGGCGGCGGCGGCGGTATAAAGCCGGCGACGGGGAGCATGTAATGTCGGAATGCGGAGGCCGCGGCGGCGGCGGCAGCAGCAGCAGCGAGGACGCCGAGGACGAGGGAGGGGGTGGTGGCGGCCCCGCGGGCTCCGACTGCCTCAGCCCGAGC
>NW_016850166.1:0-701 GCF_001698545.2 Rhinopithecus bieti | reverse complement strand
CCCCCCCCAAAAAAAAGAAAGAGAAATTTGCGGTTTTGGACTCAGACGGCCTGGGTTTGACTCCCAGCCTGCCTTGACCAAGGCTCTTAATCTTGCTTATCTTTGTGTCCTCATTTATAAACAGGGGAACTGAAAAACAGTACCTTCCTTTTATAGTTGCTGTAAAGTAACCCATAGGACAGGCTCAACAAATTTAGGGGTTTTTTTTGTTTTTTTTTTTTTTTTGAGCCGGAGTCTCACTCTGTCCCCCCGGCTGGAGTGCAGTGGCCAGATCTCAGCTCACTGCAAGCTCCGCCTCCCGGGTTCACGCCATTCTCCTGCCTCAGCCTCCCGAGTGGCTGGGAGTACAGGCGCCCGCCACCTCACACGGCTAATTTTTTGTATATTTAGTAGAGACGGCGTTTCACCATGTTAGTCAGATGGTCTCGAACTCCTGACCTCAGGTGATCCGCCTGTCTCAGCCTCCCAAAGTGCTGGGATTACAGGAGTGAGCACCACTCTAGACCTTTTTTTTTTTTTTTTTCTTTTTGAGACAGGATCGGGTTCCGTCACCCAGGTGCAACAGTGGCGTGATCTCAGCTCATAGCAACCTCGAGCTTCTGGTCTTAAGTGATCCTCCAACCTCAGCCTCCTAGTAGCTGGGACTACAGGGGCCTGCCACCACACCCAGTTAATTTTTTATTTTTTATTTTTTTATTTTA
>NW_016850165.1:0-1886 GCF_001698545.2 Rhinopithecus bieti | reverse complement strand
CTCCCTCCCTCCCATCCATCCCTCCCTCTCTCTCATCCATCCATCCATCCCTCCCATCCATCCATCCATCCATCCATCCCTCCCTCCCATCCATCCATCCCTCCCTCCTCTCATCCAACCATTCATCCATCCCTTCCATCCATCCGTCCATCCATCCATCCATCCATCCATCCATCCACATCCATCCATCCATCCATCCACCCATCCACCCATCCACTCTTCAACATCAGGAGTGCCTGCAGGAGTAGGGAAGCTCCTTCAAAGTGTTGCCGTGGAGATGATGCGTGGAAATGCTGATCCAGGGCCCAGCACATAGCAGGCGTTCCATAAATGGCAGCTATGTGGGCCAGACCCTGTGCCCTAGTCTTGAGAGAGTGGATGGAAGATCATCCAGATTGCTTAGGGCTCATTTCCTCTCCCCAGCCCTGGGCTCTGACAGGTGTCCCCCCACTCCACTCCAGCCCATGGAAAACTCATCCTCCAAGCTGAGGACCTAGGCAGCCCTCCTCCTCACTCAGCTCCCAGGTGCGAACAGTTCCAGGTTTTGACGACAAACGGAACGCGGAGCGTAGGAATCTATAAATATGAGACAAAAGCTGGGGAGGGCCCTGGGCAGCAGCGCAGCCGCCCATCGCCCCGAGCCCGCGTTCCGAGCCCAGGCAGAGTCGCATCTGCCACGGTGCTTGCTTTTCCAAGCCGCCCTGATTATAGTGAGAGTCGGGAAAATTAAGGGTTTGCAGGATGCTGCTGGGGCCCTTGTTGCTGTCTCCCCGCCCTGCGTGTCACAGATGCCAGGCAGAGCCACCCCCAACGGCCACTTGCCTCAGCTGGCAAGACCAAGCCCAGCCTGGCAGGGCTGCACACCGCAGTTTGTTAGGGGCTTTTGCCCACAGTCCTCGTGGGAGCCTGGCCCTGGGAGTGGTGGGGGTCACTGCTGCTCTTGACAGGCAGAGGAACTGGGGCCCAGAGAAGGAAAAGGACCTGTCTGTGGCCTCCAGAGAGCCAGAGCACTGGGGCCTCCGACGGAGCGTGGCCGTGGAGACCCCGCCCCACCCATACCCCCAGGACTGGACCCCCAATGTGCACTGGCCCGACCTTGGCCATGCGGACTCTGCACGTGCAATGCTCCCTATCCATCCGGCCCCGCTCCCGGGTGCCCACTCTGCTCCCATTCTGCCGGCTCAGGAGACTCCAGCGCGTCGCCCACGCTGTTCCTGCCTTGAGGAACCACATTGGGGATGGGGTGGGGCACAGATGAGGAAGGAAACACCTCTAAACCAAGCAGGAAGCGGAAACGCTGGGGCAGAAATTCCCATCCAACGTGCTGGGGCTCAGGGAGGGTGAGCGCGCTGGCTGAGCCGCTCTGGGCAAGGCCCTGGCCTCCCTGAGCCTCAGTTTCCTCGCCTGTAAAGGGGCAGGAGGATAGTACCTGCCGCGAGGCACTGAATGGGATGGTGGTGTCCGAGGCTCGTGCGCGCCCACGCGCTGCAAACGCTCAATGAGGCGGCCCCGGGTCCAGCCTCCTTCCGGCTCCCGGGCCTTTCTCCGGCCTCCGGAGCAGGGGCTGGCCCTGCCCCCTGACGCAGGCGGGTCCAGGCCTGCCCGCACCCTCGCCACCTGCCTGGGACAGCGGGGCGTCCCCAGTCCTCCAGCCGCGCCCTGGGTCCCCAGCCCCTCCCTTCCTCCCGCCGCAGGGGCGCGCGTGTCAGGGCGCAAGGACCCCGCGTTCGGACCCGGGCGCTCTCCGCGGCGCGCGGAGGCCGGGCATCCCCGCCCCACCCGAGAGTGCCCAGTTCCAGGAGACCCGGCCCGCTCCTCCTGGGCCAGTGAAGCCGTCACGGCGGGGGCGCCGCGCGGAGGGGAGCAGGGCGGGGGGCCTGCCACCT
>NW_016850164.1:0-700 GCF_001698545.2 Rhinopithecus bieti | reverse complement strand
AGTTCACTAAAAAAAAAAAAAAACAAAAAAAAAACAAAAGATTTGCAGTTTAGGAACAACCCATTGCCTAACATGTTTTCAGCTCACTGCAACAGATTTACAACTCAGAAACAACCCATTATCTAACATGTTTCCAGTTCACTGAAAACAGATTTACAACTCATACATAGCCCATTATCTAACATTGTTCCAGCTCACTGAATATTGATTTAAAATTCATAAACAGCCCATTATCTGACAAATTTTCAACTCACTGAACAGATTTGCAAATCATAAACAACCTATTACCTACTGGATTTCCAGCTCACTGTAAGTAGATTTATAGTACATAAACAACCTATTATCTCACATGTTCCAGTTCACTGAAGATTGATACAGAACTCACAAAGAATCCCAAAGGGTCAGGATTCCACCTTGGACAGGAAATAAGTAAGTAAGTAAGAAAGTAAATAAATAAATAAATAAATAAATAAATAAATAAATGTAGGCGGTTTTGCGTTAAAAACATTTGACCCTAATGTACTGTCATATCAATAGACATAAGAGTTTTATCATTATTATTTTCAAACTTGAAAGAAAAAAATGGATAAATTAAAGGTGGAAAACTGTAGTTTCATGGATTTAATAAATATTTATGTTATTTTGGAAATTCAGGATATGAAAGTAAAATTATTAGAAATGATTATTGTTTATAAATAAT
>NW_016850163.1:0-862 GCF_001698545.2 Rhinopithecus bieti | reverse complement strand
CTCATTGTGGTTTTGATTAGCAATTCTCTGATGACCAGTGATGATGAGCTTCTTTTCATATGTTTGTTGGTCACATAAATCTCTTCTTTTGAGAATTGTCTGTTCATAACCTTGCCCACTTTTGATAAGGTTGTTTGTTTTTTTCTTGTAACTTTAAGTTCTTTGTAGATTCCGGATATTAGCCCTTTGTCAGATGGGTAGATTGCAAAGATTTTCTTTCATTCTCTATGTTGCCTGTTTGCTCTGATGATAGTTTCTTTTGCTGTGCAGAAGCTCTTTAGTTTAATTAGATCCCATTAGTCTATTTTGGCTTTTATTGCCATTGCTCTTGATATTTTAGTCATGAAGTCTTTGCCCATGCATATGTCCTGAATGGTATTGCCTAGGTTTTCTTCTAGGGTTTTATGGTGTTAAGTCTTACATTTAAGTCTTCAATCCATCTTGAGTTAATTTTGTATGAGGTGTAAGGAAGGGATCCAGTTTCAACTTTCTACATATGGCTGGCCAGTTTTCCCAACACCATTTATTAAATAGGGAATCCTTTCCCCATTGCTTGTTTTTGTCAGGTTTGTCAAAGATCAGTTGGTTGTAGATGTGTGGTGTTATTTCTGAGGCCTGCATTCTGTTCCATTGGTCTATAAATCTGTTTTGCTACCAGTACCATGCTGTTTTGGTTACTGTAGCCTTGGAATACGGTTTGAAGTCAGGTAGTGTGATATCTCCAGCTTTGTTCTTTTTGCTTAGGAGTGTCTTGGCTATATGGGCTCTTTTTTGGTTCCATATGAACTTTAAAGTAGTTTATTTCCAATTCCATGAAAAAAGTCAGTTGTAGCTTGATGGGAATAGCATTGAATCTATAAAT
>NW_016850162.1:0-1894 GCF_001698545.2 Rhinopithecus bieti | reverse complement strand
TTTTTTAGTAGAGACGGGGTTTCACCGGGTTAGCCAGGATGGTCTTGATCTCCTGACCTCGTGATCCGCCCGTCTCGGCCTCCCAAAGTGCTGAGATTACAGGCTTGAGCCACCGCGCCCGGCCGGTAATCATTTTTGAGTTAAATAAGTACCTGACAAATTGCAGGGCTCATTAAATGTTAACCATTATTATTTATTTATTTGTTTATTTATTTATTTATTTATTTTGAGACAGGGTCTTGCCCAGGCTGGAGTGCAGTGGTGCAATCTTGATTCACTGCAACCTCCTCCTCCTGAGTTCAAGCAACTCTCCTACCTCAGCCTCTCGAGTAGCTGGGACTATGGGCATGCACCACCATGCCTGACATATGTTTTGTGTCTTTTGTAGAGATGGGGTCTTTTCATGTAGGCCAGGCTGGTCTCGAACTGGGCTCAAGTGATCTGCCTGCCTCGGCCTTCCAAAATGTTGGGATTATAGGTGTGAGCCACTGCACCTGGTCTGCTATTGTTCTTATCCCTCACATGCAGTATAGCTATAAATAGGACAATTAATAAAGATACCTGCAGAAATTCATTCAGAAGAAATTCCTCATTGATGGAGTAGGAATAATATCTATTTTATAGAATGAAATATATGTAAAAATATATGTAAATATAATTTTCTGAAGTGTTAAGTGTACCTTCTTCAAACATTTGTTCTTAAACGATTCTTCTCCTACCTCCTGAATGAACTCTGTCACTAATTATACTACTTTTTTTTAAAATTTGAGACGGAGTCTTGCTCTGTCACCCAGGCTAAAGTGCAGTGGCGCCATCTCAGCTCACTGCATCCTCCTCCTCCCGTATTCAAGCAATTCTTGTGTCTCAGCCTCCCAAGTAGCTGGGACTACAGGCACAGATCACCACGCCTGGCTAAGTTTTGCATTTTTAGTAGAGATGGGGTTTCACCATTTTGGCCACACTGATCTTAAACTCCTGACCTTAGGTGATCCACCCACCTCGGCCCCCCAAAGTGCTGGGATTACAGGCGTGAGCCACCACACCCACCTACTTTTTTTCAAGTCTTAATAATAATTTGTTGGTTACCTCTGTGAGGTAGAATTAAGGATACTTTTTGTATATAATTCTTTGCTGAGTTTCTAAAGTTTTTATGTGATAAACATGTATTTCTTACATATTTTATAATGTAACCCTTAAGCCCTGCTCAAAGTGGAGTGACAATCTTACTGTGTAGAGGAGACATGATACTTTTCTCCCGTTCTTCGCATCTAAATGCACAGTCGTTTCCTCTTGGGCACACATACTTGTTTGTTTATACATTAAAATGCTGTTAGGTAGATTATTTTATTGGCATTTTAAAACACACAGTTTTATTCTTGGTTATCCTTTTGAAAATAGTACCACCAGAAAAATGTGATCAGTTAAAATTTTCCCAATACAGTAAAGAATTTTAATTTACATATGTTTTGGCTTTGAGAAACAAGATTGCTTAAACAAACTCTCTTAAGACCTCCCAGTGCTGTAGACCAGGTACTGGATTAAATTAAACAAGTCGCATTTCCTTACCTAAGCGTAACTGTGTAGGAGTATTATTGTTGCATTAAAACATCATTTGTTCACCATACTTTGTTAAAACCTTGAATGGAGTGTTAACCTAAATTGGTTTAATTCAGAAAAGTCTTTCTACAGAAGTAAACCTTAAAAGCATCATTATTCAAGGCCGGGCATGGTGGCTCATGTGTGTAATCCCAGCATTTTGGGAGGCCAAGGCGCGGGCAGATCACGAGGTCAGGAGTTCGAGACCAGCCTGACCAACATGGTGAAAACCCGTCTCTACTAAAAATACAGAAGGTAGCGGCCAGGCGCGGTGGCTCACACCTATAATCCCAGCACT
>NW_016850161.1:0-343 GCF_001698545.2 Rhinopithecus bieti | reverse complement strand
TGAAACCCCATCTCTACTAAAAAAAAAAAATACAAAAAACTAGCAGGGGGAGGTGGCGGGCGCCTATAGTCCCAGCTACTCGGGAGGCTGAGGCAGGAGAATGGCTAAACCCGGGAGGCGGAGCTTGCAGTGAGCTGAGATCCGGCCACTGCACTCCAGCCCAGGCAACAGAGCGAGACTCCGTCTCAAAAAAAAAAAAAAAGAATGGAGCAATAGACACTGGGGCCTACTTGAGGGAGAATGGTGAGAATCAAAAAACTACCTATCGGGTACTGTGCTTATTACCTGGGTGATGAAATAATCTGTACACCAAACCCCTGTGACATGCAATTTACTGACGTAA
>NW_016850160.1:0-1528 GCF_001698545.2 Rhinopithecus bieti | reverse complement strand
AAAAAAAAAAATGACTGAAACAAGCCAAGTGCGGTGGCTCATGCCTGTAATCCCAGCACTTCAGGAGGCTGAGACGGGAGGACTTGAGGCCAGGACTTTGAGACCAGCCTGGCCAACATAGTGAAACCACATCTCTAAAAAAAAAAAAAAAAAAGCCAGATATGGGCGTGTGTGCCTGTAGTCCCAGCTACTTGGGAGGCTGAGGCAGGAGGATCACTTGAGCTTGGGAGTCTGAGGCCACAGGGAGCTGTGATTGCACCACTGTATTCCAGCCTGGGAGACAAAGGGTGACCCTGTGTCAATCAATCAATCAATCAATCAAACAAAGTTCAAAGGAGAAAGTACAAATCACTTTAAATGCCATTCCATAGCAAGAACCACAGTTAACATGGGCTGACAACATTTTTTTTTTTTTTTGAAATGAGGTCTCACTCTGTTGCCCAGGCTGGAGTGCAGTGGCACCATCTGGGTTCACTGCAATCTCTGCCTTCTGGGCTCAAGTGATCCTCCCACTTCAGCCTCCCAAGTAGCTGGGACACAGGTGCGCACCACCACACCCAGCTATTTCTTTTTTGTATTTTCTATAAAGGTGAGGTCTTGCCACATTGCCGGAGCTGGTCTCAAACTCTTAAGCTCGAGGAATCTACCCACCTTGGCCTCCCAAAGTGCTGGGATTGGAACACAGGCATGCGCCGCTGTGCCTGGCCAATCCCGACTACCATTTTTAAAGAGCCTTTGCTTGCGCCTCACATCAGTGGAGTGAGGAAAAGGCTGAAAGGGTTTTCTCCCACTCCTGTCTACTGTGAGCTTCAGCTACCACAAGGGCTGGCCTGTAAGGGAGCTGGAGGAGGGGTTTGCGGGTTATTTTTATTTTTTTAAGCCTGCTCTAAATGCAGACCAGGATGCCAGGACTGGGACTACTACCTCCTATCTGGTTTTAGACAGAGACACATGGGCACTACAAATAGCCTGGAAACCCCTTCTGCTCCAGCGTAACCTGAGAGCGGGACACATTCCCCGCAGGGCAAGCAGGAAGCCTGGGGCTGCACGTCCTGCACTCGGCCTCTGCAGAGGTGGAGAGGACGGGTGCAGAGGGGTCAGGCGTCCGCCCGACTCAGCCCGTTCCATAAAAGGGGCTGGTCCTCCCTCGTTCCAGACCCTGAACACCTGTCAGGCAAGGGAAGCTCGCTGTGCTGTCAACACCGCATCACTCACACAGATTAGGCCACTGGGAATCTCTGGGACCATAAACTATCAGGTGGGGGTTGGGGGAGGGCAGCACACACCACTTTTACTCCAAAGGTCCCTGGTGCATCCTCGTGCCTTTAAGGCACTTGCTCGTGGAAATGTTTCATTCCTCATGCAAGGTGAACCCATGGTTTGGGGACCTGTGTCCTCCTTTCCCTTCCAGAAGTTGTCTTTGTCAGACCTCAGGCTCCTCTCATCCCGCCCTACCTGCCCCCAGGCTGCCCTGTGGTCCTGCTGCCCGTACGACCCTGGGTGGCTTTCAGCAGCACGCGTGTCTGCT
>NW_016850159.1:0-861 GCF_001698545.2 Rhinopithecus bieti | reverse complement strand
CTTTAGGTCTTATGTTTAAGTCTTTAATCCATCTTGAGTTAATTTTTAAGGTGTAAGGAAGGGGTCTAGTTTCAGTTTTTTGCATATGGATAGCCAGTTTTCCCAACACCATTTATTAAATAGGGAATCTTTTCCCCATTGCTTGTTTTTATCAAGTTTGTCAAAGATCGGATGGTTGTAGATGTGCGGTGTTATTTCTGAGGCCTCTATTCTGTTCCATTGGTCTATATATCTGTATTGGTACAAGCACCATGCTTTTTTGGTTACTGTAGCCTTGTAGTATAATTTGAAGTCAGGTAGTGTGATGCCTCCAGCTTTGTTCTTTTTTCTTAGGATTGTATTGGCTATATAGCTCTTTTTCGGTTCCATGTGAAATTAAAGTAGTTTTTTAAATTCTGTGAAGAAAGTCAATGGTAGCTTGATGGGGATAACATTAAATCTGTAAATTGCTTTGGGCAGTATGGCCATTTTCATGATGTTGATTCTTCTTATCTGTGAGCATGGAATGTTTTCTCATTTGTTTGTGTTCTCTCTATTTCCCTGTTCAGTAGTTTGTAGTTCTCCTTGAAGAGGTCCTTCACATCTCTTGTAAGCAGTATTCTTAGGTATTGAGTGAATTGCCTTGCCTTTTACCAACTTCTGCCTCAAATAATAAAACCAGTATTCAAGTAACTTATTTTTCCCCAAAGTTTGAACATTCTTTAAAACACACACATACCCCATCCACCCACCTTAGTTCCATGAGCTGTATAGTAATTTGTCTAGAGAGTGAAAACAGAAATCTGGTTCAATTTTATTTTATTTTTTTAATTTATTTTAAAATTATTATTATACTTTAAGTTCTAGGGTACATGTGCATAA
>NW_016850158.1:0-863 GCF_001698545.2 Rhinopithecus bieti | reverse complement strand
ATGCAAGTCTTCTGAAGAAATGTCAATGAGAAAAATTATAGCTTTCTCCCCTAGTCAGAAAAGAACTTTGCAAATAGAAAACTGCAAAGTAAATTTTATTTGTTGACCTTACGTTGTATTTTTCTTCTCTCATAGAAACTCACAAACTAAGAGTTGCCAACAAAGAACTTGAGGTGAGTAACAAAATTCCAGACTTTCTTATCAACCCCCAAATATACTTCCTAAAACCATTCTGTATAATGAGCAGTTGTTGGAAATTTATGATTTATTCTTCAGTTATTATTAATTTAGCAACAGTAGCCTAATAGCCATCTATTCTCTCCTTAAACATTGTTGTTTTGCAGTAGAATGAAGAATAGCTTGAATAGTCTTTACAAGTAGAAAAATTGGACCTCAAAACTTGTGTCTTTTGGAAGAAGATGTGGAAGGAGCCACTGTTGATTTAAATGACACCAGTAACAACTACAAAGGTAGACTGATTAATGCATTCAATCTGATATAAACAGAAGGAATGAACATACTCTGATGTGAACGATTCTACTGCTGGATATACTTTACCAAAATGAGTGCTTATGTAATCCAGAAACGTACAAAAAAGATTATGGGAAAAACTGTTCACTGATAGAATGGTTGGTTAACCTCTTGTATAATCAATGGAATACTATACAGCAATAAACATGAGTGAATGAAAGAATTACATACAATGATATTTCATAGCATAAATTTTTTAAAAGGCAGATATGCAAAAAATATATATCGTGTAATACCATTTATATAAAATGTTTAAAAGAGAAAAGAAGATTTTCTTTAGGGAATAAATAATTGGATAGTTACCTAAAATTTAAAAGTTCCCTAAAATTTAA
>NW_016850157.1:0-865 GCF_001698545.2 Rhinopithecus bieti | reverse complement strand
TATATCTCAGTTGCTATACCTATCAAGCTGTGTGGGGAGAGAAGGCTACTGCAAGAGGTGCATACCATCTCATGCCCCACAATTGCTTTCCAACCTCCTTATAGGTGGGTGCTCTGAACAGTATTTTCTATGGTCCTTGCTTTCCCCCAACACATGTTTGTGGGAGAAGGTATGCTCAAACTGCAGTTAATCAAAGATTTGAAGACTAAACAGACAAAATAAAATGTAGCTTCGGGAGAGAGTGTTAGATTGTGTTGGAGTATTTATTTTTGCCTTGCGATCTTGTGTTGCTTTGGTGGAGAGAACCCATAAAATTTTCACAGTGTTTAAGCACCAAATTTCTCCTTTGTTCATTTCATTGCCTTCCCTAAATTGCCTTTCTTCCTGAATCAATGCTGTATCACTTTGAGACAGTCAGTTTACACTTTCTAAAACATGGCACTTGAGACAATCATTGTAGAGCTGGGATGCCTGGGTGGATCTACGGTGATTCCGATTTCCATTCTAGAGGTCATTGCCACTCTTCCAGGAAAGTAGCTGCATAACTTCCCAAATCCCTGTTACCTTCTGTGGCCCAGTCAGAGCAGAGTATTTCTCCAGCAAGACAGAGAAGCAGCCAGCTTAGTCCTGGGCTGAGAAACATCTATTTGTTGTTATCAATACAACTATCGGTGTTTCCTGATATGTCATTTGATAGAAGGGCCTCAGATTTATATAATGCATGATTCAGGAAGTATATCAAATGCAGGTGCCTGGGTCAGAACAATAAAACTTATTGATACCTGGAAAGCTGTCAGGATTTCCAATTAAAATTTTAAATACCTTCAGCTATGTGTTTGTATGTGGAGTTATATATATATATATA
>NW_016850156.1:0-265 GCF_001698545.2 Rhinopithecus bieti | reverse complement strand
GAATAGTAGTCAAAAGCATTAACTGGCATCTACTTTAGTAGGAGTAGTAGTAGTCAAAAGCATTAACTGGCATCTACTTTAGTAGGAGTAGTAGTAGTCAAAAGCATTAACTGGCATCTACTTTAGTAGTAGTAGTAGTAGTAGTCAAAAGCATTAACTGGCATCTACTTTAGTAGGAGTAGTAGTAGTCAAAAGCATTAACTGGCATCTACTTTAGTAGGAGTAGTAGTAGGAATAGTAGTCAAAAGCATTAACTGGCATTTAC
>NW_016850155.1:0-264 GCF_001698545.2 Rhinopithecus bieti | reverse complement strand
TCATTTGGATCACCTTGAAGCTTATGGTGACAAAGGAATTATTCTGAGATAAAAACTAGAAAGAAGATTTCTGAGAAAGTTCTTTGTGATGTGTGATTTCAACTCACAGAGTTATACCTTTTTTTCATGGAGCAGTTTGCTAACCCTGTTTTCATGGAATCTACAAAGGGATAATTGGGAGCGTATTGTGGCCTATGGTGAAAAAGAAAGTATTCTCAGATAAAATTAGAAAGAATGTTTCTGAGAAACTGCATTGCAATCTGT
>NW_016850154.1:0-392 GCF_001698545.2 Rhinopithecus bieti | reverse complement strand
AACACTTGTTATTGTCTGATTTTACTTTCTCACCAGCCATGTACAAGGGTTCCAATTTCTCTCTGTTCTTGCCAACACTTGTTATTGTCTGATTTTTTAATGACAGCTGTCCTAGTGGGTGTGAAATGGTTCTGTACTTGTTTGTAAATCATTTCTTCTTCTCTTGCCAGTTAAGGTAGATCAACATTGTCACTCCCATTTCAGCCACAGATCAATTTTCCCAGGCAGGAAAGAAGCCTGCACCAGGTCACAGATGAATTATATGACACAAACAGCAAAATTTTGAAATAATTGAAAAGATGTTCATGACATTATTGTTGAGAGGAAAAACAGCAAATTGCAGGATAATATGTAATAGTATAAGCCAATCTATATTTTAAAAATAGACCCTC
>NW_016850153.1:0-396 GCF_001698545.2 Rhinopithecus bieti | reverse complement strand
CAGGAGTGCTAACTAATCAGTTATTTTAACTTCAGTGAGTTACCTATTTATAACCTTTTCCTATTTTCTATCAGGTGGTTTAAGGTGAGGAACATTCTTAAAACAGGAAACCTAAAAATAATAAACCATTGACATTTTGTATATCAAAAGGCAGCGCAAATGAAATTGAAAATGTGGAGTCCAAAAGATATTACAAAACATGAAAAAAAGAGCTCCCATAAATAAATGAGAAAAAGACAAACCCAATTGTTGAAGTGCATTTGGATTTGGATAGGAAGAAACAGACTTGGGCTTCCCTGCACTCTCTCTCTCTCTATATATATATGTATGTATAATGTATATATATGTATGTATATGTATATAGTGTGTGTGTGTATATATACACACATTGTATAT
>NW_016850152.1:0-2682 GCF_001698545.2 Rhinopithecus bieti | reverse complement strand
TATTAAAAAAAAAAAAAAAAAGACATCCTTTTCTAATGAGAAAAATTACTTATCTCTACATTTAATGAAAAAAAGGTCATTTTGGGGGTTAGGGGTAAAATAACATTTTGCTAGTTTCCTTTTAAAATGTTGTTTTGCTTCATGTAATTCAGCAAAGAGGATTTGGTCTCTCAACATAACTGGCTACATGATCGTTTGAAGAAATTATATCAGTTAAATGTCATGCTAAAAGTGTGGAAGAAATTTGGATGAAAATTAGCCTGTAAATAATCTTGTATCCTCTCAAAGGAAGCAGTTACCACCCTGAACACACTTTCGGTGATTGCTGGGGTGAACACAATTGTGATCGGTTTGTTGACAGATTCTGATTCATTATAAACTAACCTTCCTGAGAAAGTCGTCACAAGATTCTCCGGTGAATCACTCGTGCTGGAAACTATTAGGGTTTCTTATGCAGATAGGTACCCAGCATGTGACCCTAAAACAAATTGCCCCTTCTTCCAGAAGGGAAACTGCCCTGAAATAGATTGCCCATTTATTCACCCACTCTCTAAACCGACACATGCTGATTGAAAATTCCAGGGCATGACTTTTCCTGGAGCTGTCCTCTATCTTAATTTTAGCTGTCCAGAAAAGACAGGACATCCAAGGTTTTCATCCCCTCCTCTTCAGTCCCACAGAAACTGCTGTCATTGTGTTACTTTCTGCTGGCCAGGCAGGTATGAGGCTTCCACTGAGGTGGATGTTAAAACAGCCACATGGGTCAGCAGGCAGATGGAGAAAAGGACTAGGGGAAGCGAAAGAGTGCATGCTTTTAAAAGACAGCATACCGCGGGGTCACACATATGCTGCTGGGTGATCTGACACTGCAATACTGACAGTTGTTAGATGGAAATTTAAAAGATGGGGGGTTTTGTAAAATTATTTCAGATAGTTCAGTGCTTCTAGATAATTTTATAGGGTGCTCTGACATTGAAACATCTGAAGTAAAACTTCCTTTGAAGCCCTGACAAAGGTATAGCCATTTTATCATAAGCCAAACAATCTTATTTTATAAGAATAATTTATCAGAACTGTGAGTTCCCTGCTGAATCATTTAAGTGAAACTAAGAGAAATCAGGAAGTGAGGATGAAAGACAGGAAGAAAGTTGGAAACACAAGGAAATACTGAAAAAAAATAGATACATATTCTACTCAGTAAAAGTTTTGTGTCATCTCTGAGAGAGGAGTAACCCCGAGAGGTTCCAGAAAGTACAACTCCGCTTGGCAGTGATTAGATTGGTGGTTAGACCACCAGCCCTGCAGAACAGTATGACTTATATGCTGTTTTCCAATACCAGGACTGGAAATCTAATTTACAGTACCCAGCCCTTTTCCAAACACCAAGGTCTCCATCTAAAGAATGTCATGCTGTTAGGAACACAACTATTTAACCTCGACGGCAGCAATTCTTTATGAGCAAGGTTCATCCTTCATTCTCTGCAGTTTGGCTACTAGATGGATTCCATAATACTCTCTCAGAATCCAGGTACACTGGGGCTGCCTTTATGCATAGGTGGAGAAGCCACCAACAGCATCTAGTGGCTGAAGCCCAAGACAGCTGACGTCTACAGTGACTCAAATTGCCACACTTTCACTACTTCAAGGAACAGCATTAAAACCAAAACTATCACACTGAAAATCCTCAGGAGGTGGCATTTAAAACGTAAGATACACAAACAGTGCCACTGAGAACTGTACAGGGCAGAACCTATAAGGCCAACACTTAAAGTCTCCTCGAAAGCATTTAAAAGCATTTTTTTTAATAGGAAGACAACATCTTCAGCCATTATCACCCATTAACTCTTTCTCCCTGTATCAGACAGGGTCCAAGCAGAGATACAGAACGAGCGCGAGATAGATATTAAGAGATTTATTGCAGACAATTGGCTTATAAATTACAGATTATGGGGGGTGACTAGGCATGTTCACAAGCCTTCAGGAAGGAAAGGCTGAAAACTCTCAGGCACAAGCTGAAGCTGCTGCCCACGGCTGACATTTCTTCTTCAGAGAAGCCTCGGTTGTACTTTTAAGACCTATCACCCGATTGAATCAGGGCCACTCAGGAAATCTTATTTAAAGTCAACTGATTATGCACTTAATCACACCTGCAAAATACAGCAATGCCTTAATTAATGCTTGATTAAATAACTATAGATTGGACTTAAGCCTAGCCAAGCTGACACATAAACCTAACCACTACAATTTCCTATCAAAATTGTTTAAAAGTTGACTGCTTTAGTTTTCTATAGTAATAGTAACAAAGAAAACTAATAGCCAGGAGAGAAGATGTCGTCACACCCTGTGTAGTGTAAGTATCCTAGGTCCCTATCCAGAAATCTGAAATAGACATTTTTTAAAAAGATATGAAAAGACTGGGTACATGGTGGCTCACGCCTATAATCCCATCCCTTTGGGAGGCTGAGGTGGGCGGATAATTTAAGGTCAGGCATTTGAGAGCAGCCTTGACAACATGGTAAAACCCTGTCCCTACTAAAAAATCAAAAATTGGCAGGGTGTTGTTGTGGGTGCCTGTAATTCCAGCTACTTGGGAGGCTGAAGCAGGAGAATTGCTTGAGCCCGGATAGCTCCACTGCACTCCAGTGAGAGAGAGAGAGAGAGAAAGAGAGAGAGAGAGAGAGA
>NW_016850151.1:0-1057 GCF_001698545.2 Rhinopithecus bieti | reverse complement strand
GCGGGCCGGGGTTGCTGCTGTTGAGTTCCAGCACCGCTCGCCCTCACCTTCGTGTGCAGGCCCACGTGCACAGCCACCTCTCTCAGCGGCTGACAGGGGTCTGTTAGTCTGTGGTATTTTCTTAAAGAAGACCTACATTTTGAAACCTTTAGCCAGTTTCTTTCTCAGATCTGTGGAACAGAGTTTCTCTCAGTGTAGGTGAGTATGTGACACAGTGCGGGAGAGAGAGAGACGCACACGCAACCTGAAGTCGGCACGTGAGCCTTGGGTGTCGCGTCTGATGCCCACAGGTGTTTTTCGGCAGCTTTTCAAAGGGTGTAGGTTACTTGGCTTTCAGTAAAACAGTTTGCAGCTCTTTCATTCCTGACCCTGTTCTTTAATGTAGTATCTGCTGGTATGGCCTTTGGAGGTTTTACATTTTTATATTTAAAAAAACAGAGAAGTCAGGCCGGGCGCGGTGGCTCACACCTGTAATCCCAGCACTTTGGGAGGCTGAGGCGGGCGGATCATGAGGTCAGGAGATCGAGACCATCCTGGCTAACACGGTGAAACCCCGTCTCTACTAAAATACAAAAAACTAGCCGGGCGAGGTGGCGGCACCTGTAGTCCCAGCTACTCGGGAGGCTGAGGCAGGAGAATGGCGTGAACCCGGGAGGCGGAGCTTGCAGTGAGCCGAGATGGCGCCACTGCACTCCAGCCTGAGCGGCAGGGCGAGACTCTGTCTCAAGGAAAAAAAAACAAACAAAAACAGAGAAGTCAAGTATTTTTCTGGAATATGGTGGCCGTCCGTACCGTTGGTTCCACATGTGTGGTTTCAACCAGCTATGTATTGAAAGTAAAATTGCATCCTTACAAATATGCAGACTTTTTTTCCTTGTCATCGTTCCCTAAACAACACAGTGTAACAACTATTTACGTAGCATTTACATTGTATTAGGTACTATGAGTAATCCTGGAGTTGTTGTAAAGCTTAAATGTAAAACTTTAAATGAGGATGATATAAAGTATAGAGGAGGATGTGCATAGGTTATATGCAAATACTCTCCCTTTTTTTTTT
>NW_016850150.1:0-736 GCF_001698545.2 Rhinopithecus bieti | reverse complement strand
ATTGTCCATATTGCTATCAGGCTTTTGGTGAAAGCCATTCAACAAGCCTCTAGGAAGTTCCAAACTTCCCCACATTTTCCTGTCTTCTTCTGAACCATCCAAACTGTTTCAACCTCTGCCTGTTACCCAGTTCCAAAGTCACTTCCATATTTTCAGGTATCTTTTCAGTAGCACCCTGCTCCTGGTATCAATTTACTGTATGAGTTCATTTTCTTTTTTTTTTTTTTTGAGACAGAGTCTCACTGTCGCCCAGGCTGGAGTGCAGTGGCCGAATCTCGGCTCACTGCAAGCTCTGCCTCCTGGGTTCACGCCATTCTCCTGCCTCAGCCTCCCGAGTAGCTGGGACTACAGGCGCCTGCCACCTCGCCCGGCAAAGTTTTTTGTATTTTTTAGTAGAGACGGGGTTTCACCGTGTTAGCCAGGATAGTCTTGATCTTATGACCTCGTGATCCGCCCGTCTTGGCCTCCCAAAGTGCTGGGATTACAGGCTTGAGCCACTGCGCCTGGCCATGAGTTCATTTTCATACTGCTGATAAACACATACCTGAGACTGGGAAGAAAAAGAGGTTTAATTGGACTTACAGTTCCACATGGCTGGGGAGGCCTCAGAATCATGGTGGGAAGGAAAAGGCACTTACATCATGGCCCCAAGAAAAAGTGAGGAAGAGGCAAAAGTGGAAACCCCTGATAAAACCATCACATCTCATGAGACTTATTTACTATCACAAGAACAGTA
>NW_016850149.1:0-321 GCF_001698545.2 Rhinopithecus bieti | reverse complement strand
GGGGCTTTAGTTACATAACAAGGCCACTTTTTTTGCTAGTCAGGCCAAACAGAAAGCAGTGACTGTCACCCCACACTTCAGTTTCATAGCTAAGATTCTGCCTTCTTTTTTTCCCACCATGACAGCCTGAGCTTGGTTCCTAATTCAAGTCCTTTCTGGTTTGATACTTGGTACTGATGAAATAGCAGCAATTTGTCCAGCTGAAATATGGTAATGAGATTTAAAAAGATTTATTTTAAAGGAACTCAATGACTAAAAGCCCATTTAATTAAAAGCTAACATTCAAGATGTGTGTGTGTATGTGTTTGTGTGTGTGTGTGT
>NW_016850148.1:0-1803 GCF_001698545.2 Rhinopithecus bieti | reverse complement strand
GAAACAGGGCCTTGTTTGGGCAAACAGGCTGGAGTGCAGTGGCATGATCATAGCTCATTGCAGCCTCAAAATCCTGGGCACGGGTGATCCTTCCTCCTGCCTTAGCTTCTCCAATAACTAGGACAACAGGCGGACACCACCATGCCCAGCTAAATTTTATTATTATTGTTATTGCTATTATTATTATTATTTAGTGGTGACAAAGTCTCACTGTGTGGCCTGGACTGATCTCAAATTCCTATCCTCAAGCAATTCTTTCACCTCGGCCTCTCAAAGTGCCGATATTATAGATGTGAGCCAGTGGGCCTGGCCCCGTTCTAATAATTTTAGTAGTAGTCACACACTTCCTTGAAAAATGTTTTAATTATGTCTCCAGTGTTTATGACACTAGATAATGTTTTACCTATGTCAATAAATTGTGCATTTCTATGGGTATGGCTACCTACTATTTCTTTAATTATTTTAAATTTCTCCCAATCACCTAACTGTGTACTATGGGAAATATTTGAAACTTGTCAAATATTGCATTGTGAAATATTGAACCTTGTTAAATACTATGATAGCAATAATTTCTGTGGTTTTGTGTACCCTGATAAATATGTGCATAGAGAATAGTCAGTGCAACAACTAGATGTGTCTAGAGTTACGTTACCTTTTTTTTCAGATATTCTTTAAAATCTTTTAAAAAAACTTTAAGTTCAGGGTACACGTTCAAGATGTGCAGATTAGTTACATAAGTAAAGTGTGTCATGAGAGTTTGTTGTACAGATTATTTTATCACCCACGTATTAAATCTAGTACCCCTTTGTTATTTTTCCTGAATTTTTCCCTCCTTCCTGCCTTCACCCTCCACCCTCTGGTAGGCTCCAGTGTGTGTTGTTCCCCTCTATGTGTCCATGTGTTCCCATCACTTAGCTCCCACTTATAAGTGAGAACTTGCCATATTTGATTTTCTTTTCCTGTGTTAGTTTTCTAAGGATAATGGCTTTCAGCTCTATTCATGTCACTACAAAGGACATGATCCCATTCTTTTATATGGTTGCATATTATTCCATGGTGAATATGTACCACATTTTCTTTATCCAGTCTATGACTGATGGTCATTTAGGTAGTGCTGCAATGAACATATGAATGCATGTGTCTTTATAATAGAATGATTTATATTTCTTTGGATACATATCCAGTAATGGGATTGCTGGGTCAAATGGCATTTCTATATGTAGGTCTTTGAGGAATTGCCGCACTGTTGTCCACAATGGCTGAACTAATTTACACTCCCACCAACAGTGTAAAAGCGTTCCTATCTCTCCACATCCTCTCCAGCATCTGTTGTTTTCCTGAGTTTTTAGTAATAGCCATTCTGACTGGTGTGGGATGTTATCTCACTGTGGTTTTGATTTGCATTTCTCTAATGATCAGTGATGTTGAGCTTTTTTTTATGATTATTGACCGCATGTATGTCTTCTATTGAGAAATGTCTGCTCACGTCATTTTCCCACTTTTTAAAGGGTTTTTTTTTTTTTTTTTTTTTTGTCGTTGTTGTTCTTGTAAATTTCTTTAAGCTCCTTATACGTGCTGGATATTAGACCTTTGTCAGATGCACAGGTTGCAAAATTTTCTCCCATTCTGTAAGTTGTCTGTTTACCCTGTTGATAGTGTCTTTTGCTGTTCAGAAGCTCTTTAGTTTAATTAGATCTCATTTGTTAATTTTGGCTTTTGTTGCAGTTGCTTTTGCATCTTCGTCTTGAAAACTTTGCCCTTGACTATGTCCTGAATGGTATTGCCTAAGTTGTCTTTCAGGGT
>NW_016850147.1:0-737 GCF_001698545.2 Rhinopithecus bieti | reverse complement strand
CTTGGCTTCCTGGGGCGTCACCACAGAGCACGGAGCGCCCAGCCTGCGGGATTGGCCGTCCCCAGGCAAAGGTTGTGGATGGTCCTGGGAGTGGACCGTGACCCTGGCGGGGTGTCTGCCCTTGTGCGGGTTATGTGGCAGAACGGCAGGGGCCTGCTCTCACCAGAGAGCTGTGTTTATCCGCCTCTGGCTGGGGCTGGCACGGAGGGTGTGGGCCACGATTCTCCGATGGTGGTCTTTGTGCTGAGTGGTGGGTGTCTCGGAAACAAAAATCTCCCTCCCCACACACACATGGTTCCAAGCTCAACAGGGAGGGGTGACAGGGATCCCACGCAAAGGCCGGAGTGGGGCTGTTTCCCCAGCTCCCTATCCGCCGTCGGTCTTTCCTGCTCCAGGTGCTGTCTAGGTAGCAGCCCTCCCGCCTGAGGGACCCTGTGAGTACCTGTCCTCATCCCCTGGTGTGGGCTGGGGTTTCATCTCTGTCCTCTGGCCGGGCCAAGTGTGGACTCAGGCAGATTTGTGTCCTGCCCAGGCTGGTCAGAGACGGACTGAGTGTGTGCGTGGTGTCTGAGGGGCGGATGGGGCTGGCATGGGAGGAGTGGGTGGTGCAGAGGGTCTCCAGGGCCTGGCCTCCGGGGATCCTCCCCAGCCGTTGACCAGCCACGAGGCCTTGGCGGGCCACACAGTCCAGCAGTACCTGCCCATGGCGTTTTGGTGCAGGTCACAGCTGCTGTCAT
>NW_016850145.1:0-1066 GCF_001698545.2 Rhinopithecus bieti | reverse complement strand
GACCAGAACTTCCAACACTATGTTGAATAAGAGTGGTGAGAGAGGGCATCCTTGTCTTGTGCCAGTTTTCAAAGGGAATGCTTCCAGTTTTGCCCGGTCAGTATGATACTGGTTGTGGGTTTGTCATAAATAGCTCTTATTATTTTGAGATACATTCCATGGATACCCAGTTTATGCAGAGTTTTACCATGAAGGGGTGCTGAATTTTGTCAAAGGCCTTTTCTGCATCTATTGAGGTAATCACATGGTTTTGTAATTGGTTCTGCTTATGTGATGGATTATGTCTATTGATTTGTATATGTTGAACCAACCTTGTATCCCAGGGATAAAGCCAGCTTGATCCCTCGAACAAGTTGAGCAGAACTTGTTATTGGTTTATTCAGGGTTTCAACTCCTTCCTGGTTTAGCCTTGGGAGGGTGTATGTGTCCAGGAATTTATCCATTTCTTCTAAATTTTCTTTTTTTTTTTGCATAGAGGTGATTATAGTATTCTCTGATGGTAGTTTGTATTTCTGTGGGATCACGGGTGATATCCTCTACATCATTTTTCTTGTGTCTAATTGAGTCTTCTCTCCTTTCTTCTTTATTAGTCTGGCTAGCAGTCTACCTATTTTGTTGATCTTTTCAACAAACCAGCTCCTGAATTCAGTGATTTTTTTGAAGAGTTTTTCATGTCTCTATCTCCCTCAGTTTTGCATCAACTATCTCAGTCTCTATCTCCCTCTATCTCTATCAGTTTTGCTCTGATCTTAGTTATTTCTTGTCTTCTGCTAAATTTTGAAATTGTTTGCTGTTGCTTCTCTAGTTCTTTTAATTTTGATGTTAGGGTGTCAATTTTAGCTCTTTCCTCCTTTCTCTTGTGGCCATTTAGTGCTATAAATTTCCATCTACACACTGCTTTAAATGTATCCCAGAGATTCTAGTACATTGTTTCTTCATTCTCATTGGTTTCAAAGAACATCTTTATTTCTGCCTAATTTCGTTATTTACCCAGTAATCATTTAGGATCACATTGTTCAGTTTCCATGTAGTTGTATGGTTTTGAGTGAGTTTCTAAATCCTGAGT
>NW_016850144.1:0-650 GCF_001698545.2 Rhinopithecus bieti | reverse complement strand
AAATATTAATCTTTTACAAGAACTATTAGAGAGCATAGTTTTCTGTGCATTTATGATAAATATTTGAATTTGTTAAAGGTAAAACTTTTCAAATGTTTTCCCCCCGCCAAGTTTTCTTTTCTTTCCAATTTGTGGAAAACTACAAGAAAGCAAAATTTGCCCGCATAAATTGAGTCACCGTGTAAAATTTAGGATTCATGCAGAAATCTGGATTTCCTCTTAAAGGATAAAACCTGGTGTCTCTTGAGCCCATATGACTGTTTGGTATGCTCTGAAGAGGCTCTATTTCCTCTTAAAGGATAAAACCTGGTGTCTCTTGAGCCCATATGACTGTTTGGTATGCTCTGAAGAGGCTCTAGCTTTACATAAAGCATGTGTTTCCGGTTTGCTACTGCGCCCACCTAGGCACATCACTTACTCAACGTACCTCTTTTGTCAACATTTCAGTTATCAATTCCTCTCTCATAGATTATTTTGGTAAAGATTTCAAGGTATTCAAGACAGTTGATAGGTGTTTATAATATATAGTTTATATTTTACATTAATTCATTAATAATGGGGTTGATTTCTAGAATTTATAAGATTTTTTAAACGATTTTTCTTTAAATAAACCATAAATTGAGGCAATAATTAATAGCCTACCAACCAAA
>NW_016850143.1:0-1064 GCF_001698545.2 Rhinopithecus bieti | reverse complement strand
CCATACCTTTTTTTTTTTTTTTTTTTAAATCAAATTCTTACTGCAAGGATGCTTTTGTGCTACTTTAAGAGAGGCCCATTGACATTGGCACTGTAGGCTGTTGTCACCTTTTCTGTGTGTGGGACCTGATTATATTGGTAGAATGTGGAGAAAGGGTAAGAGGAGAACCTCAAGGGTCTCCCCCAGTGTATTGAATCCTTACTGTGTTTGCCTGCCTACTACATCACACTGCCACCCTTTCCAGATGTACAAAGTCATGACTGCCTATGGCCTCCCAAGGCAGTCTGTGGAAATTTTTGTTAGTTCCTTGGTTTTATCTTTTCCTCTCACTTGTTAAATTCCTCCCTGGTTGACTTTGGTA
Organism: Rhinopithecus bieti; assembly: GCF_001698545.2. Taxonomy (NCBI): domain Eukaryota; kingdom Metazoa; phylum Chordata; class Mammalia; order Primates; family Cercopithecidae; genus Rhinopithecus; species Rhinopithecus bieti. Next base: position 703 of record NW_016850143.1, on the reverse strand, counting down.
GAGAGGAGCTGGCAGCTTGTGTTAGTTCTTCACTTTGCCAAGAATGAAAAACTTTCTGAAGTTATGCATAGTTTTATATTCACAAGACCTGTCTTGGCCAACTAATCAATTAAAAAATGTGTGACAGCTACATAAGCCCCTCCTACAAAATAAAACATGACCTATCATTGGCAAGTGGGAAAGGAGAAAACAGGAAAAAATAAAAGACAGTATATGGATAATATTAAATATGATGGCAGAAATAAACCTTAATGAGTAATTGCAATAAATGTAAGTGATCTAATCTTACTATTAAAACCAGAGAAAATTAAATTAAAACACAAGATTAAACAATGCTTTAGTTAAATAATTGAATGAAAACAAGATTAAACAAATAAAACATAAGGGTACAGAAAGGTTGAAAATGAAAAAGATGAAAGGATATACCAAGTAGATATCAACCAACAGAATCCTGGACAGTGTCTTAATATCTGATAAAATAGAAGGTCTTTGTATACAAACAAAAGTTATAATACAATCAGAAGGAAAAAACTATCATGAATGTGTATGTATCTAACAATATAACCTCAAAATGTATAAAGCAACTACTCACAGTGTCATGGGTAAAAACAAAATTTTCAACAATTATTTATTTGGACATTTAAACAGACTTTTAAAAATTAATAGGTTGGCCGGGCGCGGTGGCTCAAGCCTGTAATTCCAG
>NW_016850142.1:0-1066 GCF_001698545.2 Rhinopithecus bieti | reverse complement strand
CCTCCCAAAGTGCTGGGATTACAGGCTTGAGCCACCGAGCCCGGCCTGGTAGGAGGATTTCTTGAGCCTAGGAGTTAAAGGCCAGCCTGGGCAATGAAATGAGACCCCGTCTCTAAAAAAAAACACAGAAAACTAGCTGGCGTGATGGTGAGTGCCTATGGTTTCAGCTCCCTGGGAGGCTGAGGAAGGAGGATTGCTTGAGCCTGGGTCGAGGCTGCAGTGAGTTGAGCCACTGTACTTTAGCCTGGGTGACAGAGCAAGACCCTGTCTCAAAAACCAGAAAATTTTCACAGCCTAACTCTTAGTTTGAGTATACTCAAACTGCTAAAAATTACAATCTCTAAGCACAGGCTAAAATTGTAAGGGCTTTTAAAATCTGAAATATATCTATAATGTGTATATATAATTTTTAAATTTGCCGGGCGCGGTGGCTCAAGCCTGTAATCCCAGCACTTTGGGAGGCCGAGACAGGCAGATCACGAGGTCAGGAGATCAAGACCATCCTGGCTAACACGCTGAAACCCCGTCTCTACTAAAAATACAAAAAATGAGCCGGGTGAGGTGGTGGGCGCCTGTAGTCCTAGCTACTCGGGAGGCTGAGGCAGGAGAAGGGCGTAAACCCGGGAGGCGGAGCTTGCAGTGAGCTGAGATCCGGCCACTGCACTCCAACCTGGGTGACAGAGCGAGACTCTTGTCTCAATTAAAAAAAAAAAAATTTTTTAAATTTAAAAACTAATATTAGAAGGAACAAGATTACACAATTTTAAAAAATTTTAAGGTTTAAAAAGTAAAAAAGGCTGGCATGGTGGCACACACATGTAATCCCAGCACTTTGGGAGGCCGAGGCGGGTGTATCACCTGAGGTCAGGAGTTCAAGACCAGCATGGCCAACGTGGTGAAACCCCATCTCTACTAAAAATATAAAGAAAATTAGTCGGGGTTGGTGGTGGGCACCTGTATTCCCAGCTACTTGGGAGGCTGAGGCAGGAGAATTCCTTGAACCCGGGAGCCAGAGGTTTCAATGAGCTGAGATTGCATCATTGCACTCTAGCCTGGGCAACAAGAG
>NW_016850141.1:0-1022 GCF_001698545.2 Rhinopithecus bieti | reverse complement strand
TTTTGAGATGGAGTCTCGCTCTATCACCCAGGCTGGAGTGTGGTGGTGCAATCTCAGCTCACTGCGACCTCCGCCTCCTGGGTTCAAGCAATTCTCCTGCCTCAGTCTCCTGAGTAGCTGGGATTACAGGCACGCACCATCACACCTGGCTAATTTTTGTATTTTTAGTAGAGGTGGGGTTTCACTATGTTGGTCAGGCTGTTCTTGAACTCCTGGCCTCAAGGATTCCACCCACCTCAGCTTCCCAAAGTGCTGGGATTACAGGCGTGAGCCACCGTGGCAGCCATATTCTTTACATGTAATTGCTGTTGCAGTTGAATGTGTGTCCCTCCGCAATGTTTTCTATGCTTTTGTACATATGCATATATATGATACACACAGAAATAAACAAAAATGTATTACAAAATGGGATCACTTGAGAATACTCTTCTATAGTCCTATAGTTGGAGCAATAAACTCATGTAGGTTAGAGGAGGCAACGACTGACTTGCTTATCCTTCAAAACAAAACACATGCTTTGCTAGATGACCAAGGTTGTATCATTCTGTATCAATATAGATTCTATATTCACAACAGAGGCAAACGAAACCATTTTAAGATATCATTGGTATGTCTTCTAGCCTGAAAAATCTTGCAAAATAAAATATCAAAATACACTTTCTGAAATGACCATCCCATTTTGTCTTTCCAATATGGCTATGCCTATCAATTTTAAATTATTAACTTTTAAAATTAAACAAAATATAAAACTACAGAAAAAGTAGCCTACTGATTCAGTATACATTTTAGACATCTAGTACAACTCTGTTGTTCTGAATTTTACTGACAACAAAATCCTTGAATGTTTTCCTAGAAACTTGTAAAGTTCATGATTATGTGTACAAACATTAATGGTATATGCAATGCCATAAATCAAGCTTCTATGCAATTCTCCCCCAAAACTTATGACACAAAATCTTTGAACATATTTTACAAATTAGAGAAAAGATTATTCCCATAGTTGAAAAGATAGCATGATTTTT
>NW_016850139.1:0-391 GCF_001698545.2 Rhinopithecus bieti | reverse complement strand
GACCTCAACTGATCCACCCACCTTAGCCTCCCAAAGTGCTGGGATTATAGGCGTGAGCCAGTGCACCCACCCTGTAGGCAGAATTTTTTTTGTTGTTTTTCTGAGATAGTTTCTCTCTGTAGGCCAGGCTGGAGTGCAGTGGCATGATCTCGGCTCACTGCAACCTCTGTCTCCCGGGCTCAAGCAATTCTTCTGCCTCAGCCTCCCAAGTAGCTGGAATTACAGTTGTGTACCACCACACCCGGCTAAGTTTTGTATTTTTAGTAGAGACGGGGTTTCACCATGTTGGCCAGGCTGGTCTCGAACCTCCTGCCCTCAGGTAAACCCGCCCGCCTCGGCCTCCTAAAGTGCTGGGATTATAGGCGTGAGCCACCGCACCTGGCCATATGAC
>NW_016850138.1:0-450 GCF_001698545.2 Rhinopithecus bieti | reverse complement strand
TGTGTGTGTGTGTGTGTGTGTGTGTGTGTGTGTGTGCATCTGTATATATACAAGATATTCTACTCTGGGGCAGGCAGAAATGTCTAGGAGTTCGGATGAAATGGAATTGGCCACGAGCTGATGACTGTGGAAACATGGAGAAGGTCTGTAGCTGTTTCTTGGACCACTCTCTCCCTCTCATCCTTCACCCCAATGAGGCCTGTATCTAGTCCCATATAACCACACTACACACTGAGACAAATATTTTTGTCAGCTTCTTACATACACGTTGATATGACTTTATACATTTACAAGAAACAAGTAAAGACATATATGTATTTTCCTTTATTCACATAATATATAGTATATCGTACACATCCATTTACAACCCACTTTTTTCACCTAACATCATATCTCAGAAAGTCTTTCTTATCATTTGATTGTAGTGGCATTCCCACCATTTGGACACAG
>NW_016850137.1:0-392 GCF_001698545.2 Rhinopithecus bieti | reverse complement strand
CACCCACACCCACATGCACACCCACCCACAACCACACCCACACACCCACAACCACAACCATACCGACTCACCCACCCCCACCCACACCCACACCCACACCCCCACCCACCCACACACCCACACCCACACCCACACCCCTACACACCCCACACACCCACACACACCCACACCCACACACACCCCCACCCACACACACACCCACATGCACACCCACCCACAACCACACCCACACACCCACAACCACAACCATACCGACTCACCCACACCCACACACACCCACAACCACACCCACACCCACACCCACACACCCACACCCACACACACACCCCCACACCCACACACACCCCCACAACCAGACCCACACCCACACACACACCCCCACACACACCCAC
>NW_016850136.1:0-340 GCF_001698545.2 Rhinopithecus bieti | reverse complement strand
TTTTTTTGTTGTGTCTCTGCCAGGCTTTGGTATCAGGATGATGTTGGCCTCATAAAATGAGTTAGGGAGGATTCCCTCTTTTCTATTGATTGGAATAGTTTCAGAAGGAATGGTACCAGCTCCTGTTTGTACCTCTGGTAGAATTAGGCTGTGAATCTGCTGGTCCTGGACTCTTTTTGGTTGGTAGGCTATTAATCATTGCCTCAATTTCAGAGCCTGTTATTGGTCTATTCAGGGATTCAGCTTCTTCCTGGTTTAATCTTGGGAGGATATATGTGTCCAATAATTTATCCATTTCTTCTGGATTTTCTAGTTTATTTACATAGAGGTGTTTATAGTA
>NW_016850135.1:0-1150 GCF_001698545.2 Rhinopithecus bieti | reverse complement strand
CTATTTTGTTAATTATTTCAAAAAAACCCAGCTCCTCAGTTCATTGATTTTTTGAAGGGCTTTCCAAGTCTCTATCTCCTTCAGTTCTGCTCTGTTGTTAGTTATTTCTTGTCTTCTACTAGCTTCAGAATTTGTTTGCTGTTGCTCCTCTAGTTCTTTTATTTGTGATCTTACAGTGTCAATTTTAGATCTTTCCTGCTTTCTGATGTGGGCATTTAGTGCTATAAATTTCCCTCTAAACACTGCTTTGGCTGTGTCCCAGAGATTCTGCTACGTTCTGTCTTTGTTCTCATTGGTTTCAAAGAACTTCTTTATTTCTGATTTAATTTTGTTGTATGTCCAGTTGTCATTCAGGAGCAGGATGTTCAGTTTCCATGTAGTTGTGAGGTTTTGAGTGACTTTCTTAATCCTGAGCTGTAATTTGATTGCACTGTGGTCTGAGAGACTGTTTGTTATGATTTCCATTCTTTCACATTTGCCGAGGAGTGTTTTACTTCCAATTATATGGTAGATTTCAGAATCAGTGCTATGTGGTGCTGAGAAGAATGTATATTCTGTTGATTTCAGGTGGAGAGTTCTGTGTATATCTATTAGGTCCACTTGGTCCAGAGCTGAGTTCAAGTCCTGAATATCTTTGTTAATTTTCTATCTCATTGATCTGTCTAATGTTGACAATAGGGTGTTAATGTCTCCCACTATTATTGGGTGGGTGTGTATGTCTCTTTGTAGGTCTCAAAGAACTTATTTTATGAATCTGGGTGCTTCTATATTGGATGGATATATATTTAGGATAGTTAGCTCTTTTTGTTGGATTGATCCCTTTACCATTATGTAATGCCCTTCTTTGTCTTTTTTCATCTTTGCTGGTTTAAATTTGTGTAAAGTCTGTTTTTTCAGAGACTAGGAATCTGCTTTTTTTTTTTTTTTTTTTGCTTTTGGTTTTGTTGGTCAACAATCCTCCATTCCTTTATTTTGAGCCTATGTGTGTCTTTGCACATAAGATGGGTCTCCTGAATACAGCACACTGATGGGTCTTGACTCTTTGTCCAATTGCCAGACTGTGTCTTTTAACTGGGGCATTTAGCCCATTTTTATTTAAGGTTAATATTGTTATGTATGAATTTGATCCTGTCATCATGTTGCTAGCTGG
>NW_016850134.1:0-938 GCF_001698545.2 Rhinopithecus bieti | reverse complement strand
GGAGTCTTGCTCTGTCACCCAGGCTGGAGTGCAGTGGCTGGATCTCAGCTTACTGCAAACTCCGCCTCCCAGGTTTACGCCATCCTCCTGTCTCAGCCTGCCGACTAGCTGGGACTATAGGCGCCCACCACCTCGCCCGGCTAGTTTTTTTGTATTTTTTAGTAGAGACGGGATTTCACCGTGTTAGCCAGGATGGTCTCGATCTCCTGACCTCGTGATCCGCCCGTCTCGGCCTCCCAAAGTGCTAGGATTACAGGCTTGAGCCACCGCGCCCGGCCTTGAAGCAGTAATTTTTAAAAACTGACAAAATTCTATCAAACACTTAAAGGTGAAATAATCCTAATCATACATCAATTATTTCAGAAAACAGAGAAAGAAGGAACATTTCCCAATTCATTTTTACGAGTCCAGTATTACCCTTATACGACAACCGAAGATATTATAAGGAGGCTGGGTATGGTGGCTCACTCCTGTAATTCCAGTGCTTTGGGAGGCCGAGGTGGGCAGATCACATGAGATCAGGAGTTCGAGACCAGCCTGGCCAACATGGTGAAATCCTGTCTACACTAAAAAACACAAAAATTAGCCAGGTGTGCTTTGGGAGGCCGAGGTGGGCAGATCACCTGAGGTCGGGAGTTCAAGACCAACCTGACCAACATGGAGAAACCCCATCTCTACTAAAAATACAAAATTAGCTGGGCGTGGTGGCACATGCCTGTAATCCCAGCTACTCGGAAGGCTGTGGCAGAACAATCACTTGAACCCGGGAGGAGGTTGCAGTGAGCTGAGATTGTGCCATTGCACTCCAGCCTGGGCAACAAGAGCGAAATTCTGTCTAAAAAAAAAAATAGCCAGGTATGGTGATGTATGCCTGTGATCTCAGCTACTTGGGAGGCTTAGACAGGACAATTGCTTGAACCTGGGAGGCAGCAGTTGAA
>NW_016850133.1:0-218 GCF_001698545.2 Rhinopithecus bieti | reverse complement strand
ACAAGGAACTTTCTCAGAAAGCTTCTGTCTGTTTTAATCTGAGGCTATTTCCTTTGTCAATATAGGCTTCATTGCGATCCAAAATATCCCTTCTCAGATTCCCCAAAACAGTGCTAAAAAACTGTTCCATGAAATGAACCGTGACATAACTCAAAATCACCAAGTAGTTTCTCAGGAAATTTCTTTCTAGTTTTGTATGAGGATATTTCCTTTTCACT
>NW_016850132.1:0-586 GCF_001698545.2 Rhinopithecus bieti | reverse complement strand
CAGGGACAATTTGACTTCCTCTTTTCGTAATTGAATACCGTTTATTTCTTTCTCCTACCTGATTGCCCTGGCCAGAACTTCCAACACTATGTTGAATAGGAGTGGAGAGAGAGGGCATCCCTGTCTTGTGCCAGTTTTCAAAGGGAATGCTTCCAGTTTTTGCCTATTCAGTATGATATTGGCTGTGGTTTTGTCACAAGTAGTTCTTATTATTTTGAGATACTTCCCATCAATACCTAGTTTATTGAGAGTTTTTAGCATGAAAGGCTGTTGAAATTTGTCCAAGTCCTTTTCTGTGTCTATTATAATCATGTGGTTTTTGTCTTTGGTTCTGTTTATATGATGGATTACTTTTATTGATTTGTGTATGTTGAACCAGCCTTGCATCCCAGGGATGAAGCCAACTTGATCGTGGTAGATAAGCTTTTTGACGTGCTGCTGGATTCTGTTTGCCAGTATTTTATTGAGGATTTTTGCATCGATGTTTATCAGGGATATTGGTCTAAAATTCTCTTTTTTTGTTGTGTCTCTGCCAGATTTTGGTATCAGGATGATGCTGGTGTCATAAAATGAATTACGGAGGAGT
>NW_016850131.1:0-1207 GCF_001698545.2 Rhinopithecus bieti | reverse complement strand
CCCATGTGTGAAAAGTAAAAATTTAGTTTAATATTCTTTCTGATCTGCTTCTTAGAAAGGATCCCAGTTTTACTAGGGCTTAAGCAATATACATAGCTTTACCAACTCAAAAATAAGCCACCCAGCTATCAACTAACCATCTCTAATAGGCTTAAACAATGCTCCTACTAAGAGGTATAAAAGTAAAATGTTAATTCTTAAAACTGTCCACTTGTTTTCTTTCTTTAATTTTTTTAATAGAGACGAGGTCTTGCTATGTTGCCCAGGCTGGTCTCGAACTCCTGAGCTCAAGCAATCCTTCCACCTTGGCCTCTCAAAGTGCTGGGATTATAGGCATCAGCCACTGCACTCAGCCTGTCCACTTTTTCTTTCATCCTTTTTTTTTTTTTCGAGACAGAGTCTTGCTCTGTTGCCCAGGCTGGAGTACAGTGGTGCAATCTTGGCTCACTGCAACCTATACCTCCCGGGTTCAAGCAGTTCTCCTGCTTCAGCCTCCCAAGTAGCTGGGATTACAGGCATGTGCCACCACACCCCGATAATTTTTGCATTTTTAGTAGAGACGGGGTTTTACCATGTTGGCCAGGCTGGACTCAAACTCCTGACCTCAAGTGATCCACCCGCCTCGGCCTCCCAAAGTGCTCGGTGTGAGCCACCGCGCCCAGCCCTGTCCACCTTTTTTTAACTGGGAAAAATTTACATTCAATTTCCATAAAGAGCAGAAGACCCAGAATCTGGAATCAGAGAGATGAAATAATTCAAGCCATGTTTTACATGTATACCATAAGATGCTATGATTGTAACCCTGCCACTCCTCCCAAAATGAACAGGATCACAAACACTCTGCTTTTCCTAGTGGAATCTATATATACCCTGAGCAACACATTTTAAAAACTACTCTTTCATTTGGGGTATTCAGAACTGTTCCAAAAAAAATTACCTCCAACCGAAGTCCTACAAATGGCATATTTGTATCACACATAGCGACAAAGTGAGCTAAAACTTTATTGAAGGCACACATTTCTCCTGATCGTTTTGTTTTCTTGGATTCTACTGGACATGGATCATCAGACAACTAGAATTTAAGTAAAGAACACAAACAGGTAAAAAAAAAAAAAAAAAAAAAAAAAAGTACATGTGATGCAATTCATTAAGATAGTTAAAATACTGGAAGAAAGCTCAGGGTTAACCAAAACAAATGTTATTGTAT
>NW_016850130.1:0-1370 GCF_001698545.2 Rhinopithecus bieti | reverse complement strand
TTTCTCAGAAACTTTCTTTCTAGTTTTTATCTGAGGATATATGCTTTTTCAAAATAGGCCTCAACTTGCTGCCAAATATCCCTTTGTAGAATCCACAAAACAGTTTTAGCAAACTGCTCCATGAAAAAAAAGGTGTTACTCTGTGAAATGAATACACACATCACAAAGCAGTTTCTCAGAAAGCTTCTTTCTAGTTTTATCTGAGGACATTTCCTTTGTAACCATATTCTTCAATGCAATTCAAAATATCCCTTCTCAGATTCCCCAAAACAGTGCTACTGAACTGCTCCATGGAAAGAGTGGTGTAACTCTGTGATATGAATTCACACATCACAAAGCTGTTTCTCAGAAAGCTTATTTTGTTTTTTTTCTCAGGATATTTCCCTTGTCACCATAGGCTTCAATGCGATCCAAAATATCCTATAGCAGATTTCACAAAGAGAGTGTTAGCAAACTTCTCAATGAAAAAATGATGTAATTCTGTGAGATGAATACACACGTCACAAAGCAGTTTCACAGAAAGCTTCTTTTGATATTTTCTCAGGGCATATCCTTTGTAGTTACAGGATTCTATTCACTCCCAAATAGCCTATTGCAGAGTCCACGAAAACAGTGTTATTAAATGCTCAATGAAAAGAACAATGTAACTCGGTCAGATGAATTCACACATCCAAAGTACTTTCTCAGAAAGCTTCTTTCTTGATTTTATTTGAGGATATTTCCTTTGTCACTATAGGCCTCAGATACTCGAAAATATCCCTTTGAAGATTCCATGAAAACGGGATTAGTAAACTGCTCCATGGAAAGAAAGGTGTAACTCTGTGAGATGAATTCAGAGATCACAAAGCACTTTCTCAGAAATCTTCTTTACAGTTTTTATCTGAGGATTTATCCTCTGTCACCATAGGTCTCAAGTTGCTCCCAAACATCCCTTTGTAGATTCCAAGAAAACAGTGTTAGGAAGCTACTCAATGTAAACAGTGGTGTAACTGTTTGAGGTGTACTCACATATCACAAAGCAGTTTCTCAGAAAGTTTCTTTCTTGTTTTTATCTGAGGATATTTCCTTGGTCACCGTAGGCTTCAATGCGCTCCTAAATATACTACTGCTGATTCCACGGAAACCACGTTAGCAAACTGCTAAGTGAAAAAGAAAGATGTAAATCTGTGAGACTAATTCACACATCACAAGGTAGTTTCTCAGAAAGGTTCTTTCCAGTTTTTGTCTCAGGATATTTCCTTTGTCACTATAGGCTTCAATGCAATCCAAAATATGCCTTCTCAGATTCCGCAAAACAGTGCTACCAAAATGTTCCACAAAAGATTCATTTATCTCTGTGAGATGAATTCACATGTCACAAAGCTTTTTTG
>NW_016850129.1:0-933 GCF_001698545.2 Rhinopithecus bieti | reverse complement strand
AATTTTGAGGAGAATTTGTGTTTCTACAACATTCACTTACTACTTTTTTCTCAATTTATGTACATGATTTTTTTCTCTATTCTATAGTAAAACTATTTGTAAAATTCTACAAATATAGATACATAAAATTGTTCCTAGATATTTTATATTTATATTATTGTTGCTATTATCAATAGAATATGTGTTTTCTTTAACTTTTCAGTTTGTATACCTTGTTAAAATTTTGTATTACACATCAACATCCATAGCATTACACTGAGAAAAGGTGGTGACGGCTGCCATCCACATCTTGCTCTTAATTTTATAGGAAGTGTTTCTAACATGTCACAGTTATATACTATATAATGTTTGTCACAGTGTTTTAAGCTGTTATTTCAGATACAATTGAAATCATATTCATTTACTTTAATTGTACAATTCAATGCTATTTAATAAATGTGTAGAGTTGTGCAACTGTCACCACAATCCAATTTTAAAATGTTTCCATCACCCCCAAAAGACCCCTAATGTTTATTTCAGTCACTCACCATTCCTATCCCATCCCCATATTTCAATTATTAATTTACTTTTATTGTCATATGGAACAATAGTATTCCATCTTATAGATATTTTACGTTTTGGTTTTGGTAGATAATTATCAATTTAACCTACTTCTTTTCTACTGCAAGTTTGATCGTAATTTTTCTTTTAGTGAATGGATATTATTAGCATTGTAAATTTTGACAAGAAATTGCACATTTTCTTTGTGTCAGAAACATTTACATTTTAAATTTTATATTTTTAATTTTTTGTGAGTACATAGCAGGTGTACATGTTTATGGGGTACATGAGATGTTTTGAAACAAGGCATGCAATGTGAAATAAGCACATAATGGAGAATGGGGTATCCATCCCCTTAAGCATTTATCTTTTGTGTTACAAGAAATCCGTCTG
>NW_016850128.1:0-586 GCF_001698545.2 Rhinopithecus bieti | reverse complement strand
TTTTCATCAATGACAAGAAAGTACCCCTTTCTAGCCTTGAAAGAAAAAAAAAATGGAATACTTCTAGATACATATACAGTGTATAACTTTATGTATGTGTATACATATGCATATATATGTGCATATATATGTTATATATATGTATATTTTCAAACTTGTAATCATATAGATATTCAGCATCATACAAAAGTCACCAACCACACTAGGACCTTCTTTAGATTTGAAAAATTCAATGAGGCCAGGCACTTTCCTTCACCCTGGTAGTCTTAGCTCTTTGGGGAGCCAAGGCAGGCAGATTACTTGATTTCAGGAGTTCAAAACCAGTCTGAGCAACTTGATGATATCTATTAAGATGCACAAAGTCAGTTGAGTGTAATTGTCTGCACCAGTATTCCCTGCTACCTGGGACACTGAGGTGAAAACATTTCCTGAGCTGTGATTGTGTTGCTGTACTCCAACCTTAAGAGTGAAGAGAAGCACTGCCCCGCCCCACCCTTACATAAACACACAAAGGGTAATAGCATCTTGAATTTTTGTTTTCTTATGCTCATGTTATCAAAGAGTAATTTGTGGTATGCATGAAAAT
>NW_016850126.1:0-874 GCF_001698545.2 Rhinopithecus bieti | reverse complement strand
TTTGTTCATGTCTCTTGCCCACTTTTTAATGAGGTTGTTTTTTCTTATAAATATGTTTAAGTTTCTTACAGATTCTTGATATTAGACCTTTGTTGGATGAATAGTTTGCAAAAATTTTCTCCCATTCTGTAGGTTGTCTGTTTACCATGTTGATAGTTCTTTTGCTGTGTGGAAGCTCTTTAGTCTAATTAGCTCCCATTTGTCAATTTCTTCTTTTATTGCAATTGCAGTGTCTTCATCATGAAATCGTTGCCCATGCCTATGTCCTGAAGGGTATTGCCTAGGTTGTCTTCCAGGGTTTTTATAGTTTTAGGTTTTATATTTATTTCTTTTATCCATCTAGAGTTGGTTTTTGCACATGGCATAAGGGGCTTTTGTATATGGCACAACTTCAGTCTTCTGTATATGGCTAGTCAGTTATCCCAGCACCATTTATTAAACAGGGAACTCTTTCCCCATTGCTTGCTTTTGTCAGATTTATTGAAGATCAGATAGTGTAGATGTGCAGTCTTATTCCTGGGTTCTCTATTCTGTTCCATTGGTTTTATGTGTCTGTTCTTGTACCAGTACCATGGAGTTTTGGTTCCACATGAATTTTAAAATGGTATGTTCCTGTTCTGTGAAAAATGTCAATGGTAGTTTAATGGGAATAGCACTGAATCTGTAAATTGTTTTGGGCAGTATAGTCATTTTAATGATATTGATTCTTCCTATCCATGAGCATGGATTTTTTTTTCCATTTCTTTGTGTCATCTCTGATTTCTTTGAGCACTGGTTTGTAGTTCTCCTTGTAGAGATCTTTCATGTCTCTAGTTAGCTGCATTCCAAGGTATTTTATTCTTTTTTTTTTTTTTTTTTTTTTTTTTTTTTGTGG
>NW_016850125.1:0-345 GCF_001698545.2 Rhinopithecus bieti | reverse complement strand
CATCCATCTATCCATCCATCCATCCATCCATCAATCCATCCATTGATCCATCCATCCATCCATTAATCCATTGATTCATCCATCCATCCATCCGCCATCCATCTGCCATCATCCATCCATCCGTCCATCCATCCATCCATCTGCCGTCCATCTACCATCTATCAGTCATCCACCATCCATCCATCCATCCATTGATCCATCCATTCATCCATCCATCCATCCATTTATCCATCCATTAATCCATTGATTCATCCATCCATCCATCTGCCATCCATCCATCCACCATCCATCCATTCATCCATCCATCCACCCATCCATCCATCCGCCATCCATCCACCATCCATT
>NW_016850123.1:0-1318 GCF_001698545.2 Rhinopithecus bieti | reverse complement strand
AAAGTGCTGGGATTACAGGCTTGAGCCACCGCGCCCGGCCACCTCTTCCTTTTCTTTTAGCTTTCAAGGCTATCTTTAAAACCTTAAGTACTTGGAAAACATATTTTGAAAATAATTGGCCATAAATATTTTGGATAGAGGCTGGGTGTCATTAAAACAGCGCTATGCAAGGACTCTGACAGTTCCGGCTTAGCCTTCTTTCTGCCTTAGACTCTGTGTGGGACCTCTGGTAGGCACTTTTCTTCTCTATGCCTCAGTTTTCCCATCTCTAAAGTAAGAGAGATGGAATGATATTGAATGGTCCAACCAGGCATCAGTCTAGCACAGATGAGTCACTCATGTGATCTATTTCTCCCTCCATTTTGTCTTACTATGTTGTCCCAGTCTCCTCTTCCTGAAGAAATCAGGGGCCCAGGGGAACCCAATGGCATGGAGCATCAGCTACAGCAACTGAGCGATGTGATGGGATCATTATGTCTCCTCAAGCTCTTGAATAGTACAATCAGTTGTCTGCATGAAATGATCAGAAATCAAAAGACTCAGTGTTGTGATCGCAGCTGGGACCCCATGTTTGGCTTGAGCAGGGTGGAGGCACAATGCTGGGGCCACATTCCAGGCAGTTAAAGAAAATATCAGCATCTATTTACCAATGAATTACAGAACATCATTCAAATGTCATCGGTCCAGAACCCACTCCCTGGCTCTCACAGAGCTCTGACTGAGAACAGTCTTCTTTTCCCTCTTGTCGTTACCTCGCTAATATCAGATGAACATCTTATAACTTTTCGTGGCATAAGCTTGGTGTGAGGGAATTCGCTTTCTCAAGATGCCCTTCTCTGCTGCATAAACATACACATCTCTTTGACTGCTGTTTTGTGACTCAAAATTTCCACCTTCTTACTTTTTTTCTGCATCCTGGTGTCAAGAAGTCAGAAAACCTAATTTCCATATCTTGCTACTGCCATTTCTCCTTGGGATGATCTTCAACAACTTTCCCAAACCTTGGATTTCATGCTTATTCTTCCTTCTTGATGAAGTTTTAGGTTTTGAGATAATCAAATTATCCTCTGAATTTTAAAGTCTATTATGAACTACAAAACATCATTCAAATGTTAGTATTATTGTGGCCTAAATGGCTATTTACATTTTAACAAAACACTTTCAGCACCAGAGTTATTTCCCAAATTGGGTGCCAGGAAAATCTAGTTTCCTAAAACGATAAGACTGCTCTAGGGAAAAGATAATAAAGCATTCATGGAAAAAAATAAAATTGGATTTTCAATTATGTAAATTTCTTTATGCAGACCTTCTCAGTGTC
>NW_016850122.1:0-658 GCF_001698545.2 Rhinopithecus bieti | reverse complement strand
TATATATATATATTTTCCCTTTATCTCAAATGTTCTATGGTTTCAGATGAGTAACCTGCAGTCAGAGTTTTCTCTTATGTGTAATGTATCATTTTTCCTTCCAGCTGCTTTCAAGATGCTTTGTTTATCTCTGATTTTCAACAATTTGATTATGATGTGTCTGGGTGTTTTCAAGTTTCACCTATTTTCAGGTTCATTAAGCTTCTTGAATCTATAAATACAGATCTTTCAGCAAATTTAGAACATTTTCTGCAGACATTTTTTATTTTTATTTTTGAGATTGGGATGTTGCTATGTTGCCCAGGCTGGTCTCAAACTTCTGGGCTCAAGTAATCCTCCTGCCTTGGCTTCCCAAAGTGCTGGGATTATAGGTCTGAGCCACTGGATTTTCTGGCCCTCAGAACTGTGAGCCAACAAATTTCTTTTCTTTATAAATTACCCAGTCTGTGGTATTCTGCTATAGAAGCACAAAATGCGCTAAGATACTGGGCCGACCAGATTCCTCCAGGAATATGAATTAGGATGGACGTAAAACATGCAGATTCAGGACTCATGGGTCCTTCTGCCCTGCAGTGTAGAACAAGAAGAGGCCCAACTGTGAGAAAGGTAGAGGTTGTGAGAGAAACAGAATTGAAAGTGAGAGAGAGAGAGAGAGAGA
>NW_016850121.1:0-865 GCF_001698545.2 Rhinopithecus bieti | reverse complement strand
GAGATCACCCCACTGCACTCCAACCTGGTGACAGAGCAAGACTCCGTCTCAAAAGAAGAAGAAGAAGGTGTGTAATATTAGCTCTGAGTTTTATGCAAGTCACTATAGTGACAGTGTGGAAGATGGTCTTCAAGGAGAAAATGGACAAGACTGGCCCTGCACAGTGGCTCATGGCTGTAATCCCAGCCCTTTGGAGGCCGAGGCAGGCAAATCTCTTGCTGTCAGGAGCTCAAGACATGCCTGGCCAACATTGTGAAAACCCGTCTCTACTAAAAATACAATTATCCGGGCATGGTGGCACGGGCCTTCCAGGTACTTGGAAGACTGAGGCAGGAGAATCGTTTGAACCGGGGAGGCAGAGGTTGCAGAGAGCTGAGATCGTGCCACTGCACTCCTGGGATGGATGGATGGATTGATTGATTTAGAGAAAAGGTCTCTGTTGCCCAGGCTGGAGTGCAGTGGTGTGATCTCGGCTCACAGCAACTTCCACCTCCCGGGTTTAAGTGATTCTCCCACCTCCACCCCCCGAGTAGCTGGTATTGCAGGCGCACACCATCACACCTAGCTAATTTTTGCATTTTTTGGTAGAGACGGGGTTTCACCATGTTGACCAGGCTGGTCTCAAACTCCTGACCTCAAGTGATTTGCCCCCCTCAGCCTCCCAAAGTGGTGATCCTGGGTTTTAAGCAAAATAGGGGACATACCACTACCCACTTATTGAACGTATTCTAAATAAGTTTTCTTATCCTAAATTATTTTATATTCCAATATTGGAATCGTCTGAGTCCAGGGTGGTCAAGGCTGCAGTGAGCTCTGATTGTGCCACTGCACTCTAGCCTGAGTGACAGAGTGAGACCCTGTATTA
>NW_016850120.1:0-737 GCF_001698545.2 Rhinopithecus bieti | reverse complement strand
GATGAAAGGAATCGTGTAACTCTGTGAGTTGAATTCACACATCCCACAGAAGTTTCTCAGAAAGCTTCTTTCTAGTTGTTATTTGAGGATATTTCCTTTGTCAGTGAAGGCTTCAATGTGATCCAAAATATCCCTTCTCCGATTCTCCAAAAACCATGGTAACAAACTGCTCCATGAAAGGAATGTGTAACTCTGTGAGATGAATTTACACATCACAAAGCAGTTTCTCAGATAGTTTCTTTCTGGTTTTTGTCTGAGGATATTTCCTTTGTCACCATAGCCTTCAAAGTGATCAAGAATATCCCTTCTCAGATTCCACAAAAACAGTGCTAGCAAACGACTCCATAAAGAGTTGTGTAGCACTGTGAGATGAATTCACACATTACAAAGCAGTTTCTCAGAAAGCTTCTTTTTGTTTTTTATCTGAGGATATTTCCTTTGTCACCATAGGCTTCAAAGCGATCCAAAATATCCCTTCTCAGATTCCACAAAAACAGTGCTAGCAAATGGATCCATGAAACGGTAGTGTAACTCTGTGAGATGATTTCACATGTCACAAAGCATTTTCTCAGAAAGCTTCTTTCTTGTTTTTATCTGAGCATATTTCAGGCCTCAATGTGCTCCCATATATCTCATTGCAGCTTCTGTGAAACTATTGTTAGGAAACATCTCAAGGAAAAGAGTGGTGTAGCTCTGTGAGATGAATTCACACATCACAAAGCAGTTTCTTTGAAGCC
>NW_016850119.1:0-682 GCF_001698545.2 Rhinopithecus bieti | reverse complement strand
CCAGTTTTTTTCTGAGGATATTTCCTTGTCACCATAGGCTCCAATGCGAACCAAAATATCACTTCTCAGATTCCCCAACAGCAGTGTTATCAAAGTGATCCATGAAAAGAATCGTGTATCTCTGTGAGGTGAATTAACACATCCAAAGTTCTTTCTCAGAAAGCTTCCTTTTAGTTTTTATCTGAGGATATTTACTTGGTCTCCATCGGCTTCAATCCTCTCACAAATATCCTAACGCAGATTCCATGAAAACAGTGTTAGCAGACTGCTCAATGAAAAGAAAGGTGTAACTCTGTGAGATGAACTAATCCATCACAAAGCAGTTTCTCAGAGGCTTTTTTTGTTTTTATCTGAGGATATTTCCTTTGTCACCATAGGCTTCAATGGGCTATCAAACATTCTCTTGCATTTTCTATGAAAACAGTGTTAGCAAACTGATGTATGAAAAGAATGGTGTAATTCTGTGTGATGAATTCAAACACCACAAAGCAGTTTCTCAAATAGCTTCTTTCTAGTTTTCATCTGAGGATATTTCCTTTTTCACTATAGGCCCCAAAGTTCTCCCAAATATCCCTTGGCAGATTCCACGAAAAGAGTGTTAGCAAACTTCTCCATGAAAAGAAAGGTGTAACTGTGTGAGATGAATTCACACATCACAAAGAACTTTCTCAGACAATTTTTT
>NW_016850118.1:0-390 GCF_001698545.2 Rhinopithecus bieti | reverse complement strand
CTTCCTTCCTTCCTTCCTTCCTTCCTTTCTTTCTTTCTCTTTCTCTTTCTTTTTCTTTCTTTTGCTTTGCTTCCTTCTTTCCTTCCTTTTTTCCTTCCTTCCTTCCTTCCTTCCTTCTTTCTTTCTTTCTTTCTTTTCTTTCTTTTCTTTCTTTCTTTCTTTTTCTTTCTTCCTTTCTTTCTTTCCTTTCTTTTCCCTTCCCTCCCCTTCCCTCCCCTTCCCTCCCCTTCCCTTCGCTTTCTTTCCTTTCCTTTCCGAGTCTTGCTCTGTCGCCCAGGCTGGAGTGCACTGGCATGATCTTGGTTCACTGCAACCTCCACCTCCTGGGTTCAAGCCATTCTCCTGCCTCAGCATCCTGAGTAGCTGGAATTACAGGCACACACCACCACA
>NW_016850117.1:0-393 GCF_001698545.2 Rhinopithecus bieti | reverse complement strand
TGTGAATTCATCCATTTTTATGGCTGCATAGGATTCCATGGTGTATATGTGCCACATTTTCTTAATCCAGTCTATTATTGATGGATATTTGGGTTGGTTCCAAGTCGTTGCTATTGTGAATAGTGCCGCAATAGATATACATATACATGTGTCTTTATAGTAGCATGATTTATAATCCTTTGGGTATATATCCAGTAATGGGATTGCTGGGTCAAATGGTATTTCTACTTCTAGATCCTTGAGGAATCACCACATTGTCTTCCACATGGTTGAACTAGTTTACACTCCTACCAACAGTGTAAAAGTGTTCCTATTTCTCTACATCCTCTCCAGCACCTGTTTCCGGACTTTCTAATGATCGCCATTCTAACTGGTGTGAGATGGCATCTCATT
>NW_016850116.1:0-766 GCF_001698545.2 Rhinopithecus bieti | reverse complement strand
AGAATATGATAGATTATAAAGGTTTAAAACCCATTGATAGAGCCGGGCACGGTGGCTCACGTCTGTCATCCCAGCACTTTGGGAGGCCAAGGTGGGTGGATCATCTGAGGTCAGGGGTTTGAGACCAGCCTGGTCAAAAACCTAGTGAAACCCCATCTCTGCTAAAAATACAAAGATTAGCCAGGCGTGCTGGCAGTCCACCTTTAGTAATCCCAGCTACTTGGGAGGCTGAGGCAGGAGAATTGCTTGAGCCCAGGAGGTGGAGGTTGCAGTGAGCCAAGATCGCACCACTGCACTCCAGCTGGGCGACAAGATAGAAACTCCATCTTATTAAAAACAAACAAAGAAAAAAAAGCCATTGATACTTAGAGCAATTTCCTTAGAATGACCCAGGGCTGACACTTCTTGTGTCCAGTTGGTACATACAGCATCAATTCTATTTATTTTCAAATGCTTAAATCAACATACAGACTAACTATGGAAATCTTAATATATTTACAGAAAATAATAAAAATTACATAAAGCATGATAGTTTAAAATGATGGTACAGCTGACAGCAGTTTGGAGGTGGGTTAGGAAAAGGGGTGGTGTGTAAGCGTACTAATTGCAACTGGAATTCAAGAATAGCACATAGATACCAGCCAAATGTGATGAATCCAGAAATGAATTTAAGAAGATAGTTTGAAAGTTATAAAAGCAAAGACTAGATAAACTGAATTAAATAATGATGTGGCTAATAACTGTTGGATGTTAAGGACAATGAGTG
>NW_016850115.1:0-658 GCF_001698545.2 Rhinopithecus bieti | reverse complement strand
AAATTTTTTAAGGAATGGGAGTCTTCCTATGTTACCCAGGCTGTTCTCAAACTCCTGACCACAGAGGATTCTCTTGGCTTGGCCCCCCACAATGCTGGGGATGCAGACAGGAGACACCGTGCCGGCCTGGCACTGCTGCTTCCGTTTGCCTCTCATGAATCAGTGCACTTTGAGGAGTGTTGGCAGGGGCTGACAGGCTTCAGGGAGCCCTGTGGAGAACCGTGAGCCCTGCTTTTGGTGGGTGATTGGAGGGGACCATCTACCCAGGGCCGTACACTGGGCACTGTGGCTCAGGAGGGCCTGGTTGGGCGGCTCTTCTTTTGGTTGTGCCAGGGCCTACCCAGTGGGGAAGGAGGAGGGGCCCATGCTGGCCCAGGCTGAGACCAGAACTAGTGGGTCCTTTTAGAAGGCAGAGAGAAAGAACGAGAATGGGACCAGCCCCTCCCTCCTGAAGGCCGGGCCCCCCGAGAAGAACGAGGCTGCAGAGTGATGTGGGGGCCAGCGGTGACTTCATACTACACTGTTCTCAGGGGTAAGAGGGCCCACTTCTGCCCAGGCATTGTCCATGGAAGACGTGCCGCCGGCCACTGCAGCCTCGGTCCTGGGATGCCCTGCGCCTGGGTCACAGGGGGCCACAGGCCACGCTGGGAGGCCACAG
>NW_016850114.1:0-766 GCF_001698545.2 Rhinopithecus bieti | reverse complement strand
GGAATATGATAGATTATGAAGGTTTAAAACCCATTGATAGGCTGGGCACGGTGGCTCACGCCTGTCATCCCAGCACTTTGGGAGGCCAAGGTGGGTGGATCATCTGAGGTCAGGGGTTTGAGACCAGCCTGATCAAAAACCTAGTGAAACCCCATCTCTGCTAAAAATACAAAGATTAGCCAGGCGTGCTGGCAGTCCGCCTTTAGTAATCCCACCTCTTTGGGAGGCTGAGGGAGGAGAATTGCTTGAGCCCAGGAGGTGGAGGTTGTAGTGAGCCAAGATCGTACCATTGCGCTCCAGCTGGGCAACAAGATAGAAACTCCATCTTATTAAAAACAAACAAACAAACAGAAAAAAGCCATTGATACTTAGAGCAATTTCCTTAGAATGACCCAGGGCTGATATTTACTTCTTGTGTCCAGTCGGTACATACAGCATCAATTCTATTTATTTTCAAATGCTTAAATCAACATACAAACTATGGAAATATTAATATATTTACAGAAAATAATAAAAATTATATAAAGCCTAATAGTTTAAAATGATGGTACAGCTGACAGCAGTTTGGAGGTGGGTTAGGAAAAGGGGTGTGTAAGCGTACTAATTGCAACTGGAATTCAAGAATAGCACATAGATACCAGCCAAATGTGATGAATCCAGAAATGAATTTAAGAAGATGGTTTGAAAGTTATAAAAGCAAAGACTAGATAAACTGAATGAAATAATGATGTGGCTAATAACTGTTGGATGTTAAGGACAATGAGTA
>NW_016850113.1:0-737 GCF_001698545.2 Rhinopithecus bieti | reverse complement strand
AGTGGAGAGTCCCATATGGGCAGGCACTTACACTGTTTGAACCCCCACTAGTGCCAAAGAAAGGAATATCCAGGCTTTCTTAGCTTTCCCAGACATGGGGTGGAAGGGAAAGAGAGCAGGATGAAGACTGAAATATGTTGGCAGTAAAACATCAAAAAATGTATTCAGATCACTTATGACAAATGTATCTTGGAGGTAGATGCTGCTGAAGGTCTAAGGAGCACCCGTAGTTACCAAAGTTTTTCATTTATTAGCTTTTCTAAAGAAATTTAATTTATCCTGAAGCGTAACATTACACTAAAGCAAAGGAACCAAACTGGTGTGTATAAAGTAAATGAGTGTACTAGTATAATATTCCCAAGATATACAAGCTCCATACTTTTCTCAAAATTAAATCTGCCTTATGCATATACAGATACATACCACATAGGATTATTATTTATATTACAATTTAATTCATTATTTATCCCCTTTGAAATCTTAGATTAACACAAAATTATCTAATTAATTAACATTTTCCAAGCACTTTTCAGGAATGCTACAGTGATTTACTTAATATTACAAAAATAAGAAATATAAAATTTTCAGTATGCTGCTCTCCTAATACTATGTCATGGAGAGTAAACAAAATATTTGCCCACTAAGTGAATTCCTTCATTTCTGTGATGAATATAAGGTGCACCCATTTAATTTGCATATATAATAGGAAATGTCATTTTATAGTGATATCTTAGTGA
>NW_016850112.1:0-1015 GCF_001698545.2 Rhinopithecus bieti | reverse complement strand
TTTCCTTCCTTCCTTCCTTCCTTCCTTCCTTCCTTCCTTCCTTCCTTCCTTCCTTAATTTCCTTTCTTTCCTTTCTTTCTTTTTCTTTTCCGTTTTTTTTGAGACAAGGTCTCACTCTGCTTCCCAGGCTGGAGCGCAGTGACATGATCACGACTCACTGCAGCCTCCAACTCCTGTCCTCAAGCACACCCCTTCATCTCAGCCTCCCAGGTAGCTGGGACTACAGGTGCGTGCCACCACATCCTGCTGATTTTTTAACTTTTTGTAGAGACATGGTCTCCCTATGTTGCCCAGGCTGGTGTTGAACCCCTGGGCTCAACCAGTCCTCCTGCCTCTGCCTTTCTAAGTGTTGGGATTACAGGCATTAGCCATTGTGCCCAGTCTGTTGTATAGTTTTAAACAACAAAACCAAAAGGCTAATAAATGGTACCGCTTTGCAAGCTCCTGCCCCTCCTTTATTTTTCCTCCCGGTGTCTCCTACTTCTCTGACCTAGTTGGCAGCATTATACTTTTTGGATGTTGGTAGCATGTGTAAAATACATTATTGCATAACAAGTTAGTATAACATAATAGTTTCAAGGGTTTTGCCACTTAATTATGCTAAGTTACTTAACCTCTCAATGCCTTATCTGTAGATTTTATTTTTGATAGGGTGGGATAGTAATAGTAACTATGTCACAAGGTTGTGAAATTAAATGAGAAATGCATGGCACTTTAACAACTCACTATGGATTTTTTCATTTCTTTTCTTCTTCTCCTGCTTCTGCTTCTCCCTGCCCGCCCCCTGACCCTCCCCACCTGTTTTTTTAGAGACAAGATCTTTCTCTGTTGTCCAGGCTGGAGAGAAATATAATTTATTTACTCCCAGTAAGGCAAATCTTAGAAATGTAAAAAAAAAAGCAATTCAAAGGATGAAAATGACTATGTGTGTAATCTTTACCACAGTATTATATAGTGAGAAGAAATGAGACCAACAACTGTGATTAAGTTTTGGTATGTATATCAACTAAACGTT
>NW_016850111.1:0-1066 GCF_001698545.2 Rhinopithecus bieti | reverse complement strand
CGCGCGGGCCGGGGACGGCCACGTTGGCCCGCGGGCCGGGCGGCGGCCAGGCGCTCGCGGAGAGCCAGGCCCGGCCCGGAGTGAGTCAGAAATCACCTTGTTTAATTACACATCCCCGAGCCCGCCGAGTGCGATAGGGGCCTTTTGAACTTGCCAATTAGAGATGAAATATCACCTTCTAATTTAGACTGGCTTAATTCCGTCACGCAGAAATAGCAACAGCCCCGGGGCTGCGAGATGGGATATCAGGTCTTTCCTGGCATGACGGCGAGCCAGGCTGAAGGGTGCAGAAGCCGAGGGCGGCGAAGCGCCGCTGCCTGCTCGCCACCGGCCGGGAGTGGGGGTTGCGACGGGGAAACGGAGCTGCCGGGCCGGGCCACCCAGGCCGGGGAGGTTCCTTCTCTGGGTGGGTGTAGCCCCCGGCAAGGAAGCCGTCAAATCGGGGTCCAGATTCTAGCCTGCCTCTGTGAGACCTCTGGGTTGTGGGGGCTTAGAAAAGGAGGTGGATCCGGGAGTCTGGAAGGCCTTCCAATAGAGGGAAGCGACTGCCAGGCAGGGGGAATAGGGTTAGTATTGCTGGAGGGAGGCAGGAAAGGTGGGCCAGGGCCCGATTTACTTGAAAGGGGGCGTACTAAAGCCTGTTTTGCTGCCTGGGGAGTTTCTAAACGGGCATGTGCTGTTGAGTCTGGCAGCCTGAGCTTGTTTGAGCTAAGTAGTTCACCAGCTGGATGACTTGGAAGCAGCCATTTAAGCCCTCCAAGTCTCAATTCCTCATCTGTAAAATGGACTTGCAAATATTATCTGCCTCCTTGAATTGCAGCGAGCAATTACTTGAAATAATGCACGTAAAGGGCCTAGCACGTGGAAACAGTCATTTTGATGAGGACAGCACTACCCAATAGAAAGAAATTTCCTAGTAGCCACATTTTTAAAAAGTAAAAGAAAGCAAGCGAAATTCATTTTAATATATTTTCTTTGACTACATATATTTAAAACATCAGGCCAGATGCGGTGGCTCACGCCAGTAATCCCAGCACTTTGGGAGGCCAAGGCAGGCGGATCACGA
>NW_016850110.1:0-865 GCF_001698545.2 Rhinopithecus bieti | reverse complement strand
CTGGGCGACAGAGCGAGACTCTGACCAAAAAAAAAAAAAAAAAAAAGCATCAGCCAGCAATATCAAAATAAAGATTAAAATACCATTATTTTTATAGGCATATGTAATGCATTTTAATTATTTATTCGAATCTTATCTTCTCATATTCTTAGTTTAATAAATTTCATGTCAAAGCCTTTGGAACATATGTGTAATTTGCCTGGAACAGTGTTATACAATCTTTATGCATCAATTTATTTAAAGTTTACAATAAAGATTTGAGACATTCTCATTTCATAAACTATGAGTTTGAGCGAAGAACAGTCATGGCATTATTGCTTGGGCGAGAATTGCCTAAGATTTCTTCTCAAGTAAGAACAAAATTATTTTTTCTATGAGCTTATTTTTAGATTTAAATAAAATGTTACATGAAAACTTCCTAGTACAGTGTTGACATGCAGGCACAAGCTTCTACTTGCAGCTCTTTCTCATTTTTGCCTCAGCTTCTTTCTGGCCATTGGATCTTCCTCTGTTCACTTATATAGCAGGCCAGGAGTGCCAGAGAATTACCACATTCCCAGGAGCAATCATCAGCAGATGACTGACAATAACTAGTGCAAAAATCCCCAGCTCCTTCACCCCACTGAGCCACATGTTCTGTGATGATTCCAAGATTTCCCTAGTGGGAGTAAGTTTCAGTTGTCTGAAATGTTAAACCACTTAATAATCACTTATTGGCTGCTTTCTCTTTTCTACTTCACTTCCTCACTCCCCTTCCAGCATTTCCTGGGATCCGACTGCAAATAAACAGTTTGCATTCAAAGCCTTTAGTAGCACCTGTTTCTGGGAACACAAAATAAAATTGTACTGCTCTCGGCCGGGCGCG
>NW_016850109.1:0-1029 GCF_001698545.2 Rhinopithecus bieti | reverse complement strand
AAAATAGTTCAATAATCTGATTTAATAGACAAAATAATTCTAAATACCAAATAACTATTAAATTCAACAGATTAAAATGGCCATTCATAGAAATTTATAACTTAGCCTAAAACATTCACAAGTTTTAATGAATTGTTCAGTGCATTCTACACTTGAGTTGTAAGGCTGTTATTGTAATAGCTTGTGTTCTTATATTTTTTAATACATAAACCACCTAATAGTCACAGAACCTTTATTAATACCATGAATTAAAACTATGCTTGTTATTTTCTTAAGCTTCCTCTTGGATTATAGAGTAGAGGAAAGCCACCATTGAAAGGTATGAAATACAGTTTTTGGTTTGGTTTTGTTTATGGTGCCTCTCTTGTCCCAAGCTTGCACAGTGCCACACACAGATAATTCCCCTGAACCCACTGTTTCTATACTGAAAAAAGTGAGTTGGAGGCAGACTTTCAGTTTTGCCACCATTTTGGGAACCCTCACAAGAGGTTCACTCTTATTTTCTTCCACAGTGAACACTGGAACCGCCGGCAGGGCTAGGCCACCTGGGATCAATTAGAAACAGGTGGATTTTAGTGGTTGTTCTGCATTCTGGCCAAAAAAGACACTACACATCATGGTGCCTTCAAGT
The DNA here is from genome assembly GCF_001698545.2 of Rhinopithecus bieti. Lineage (NCBI taxonomy): Eukaryota > Metazoa > Chordata > Mammalia > Primates > Cercopithecidae > Rhinopithecus > Rhinopithecus bieti. The sequence goes on along the minus strand of NW_016850109.1, from coordinate 398 downwards.
AGGCAACATCATGCTGCAGGAAACACTGCCCATGTGTTTTTCAGGCTTGAATCCCTAGTCAGCTAGTCAGCTTCCCCACATAACCCATGTGCTTTTGATAGTTCTTCCCTAGGTCAAGAGACAACTATAGGTCGGCAATTACCCATAGAGAGAACATCTTCTGCCCAAGACTGCTGGCAAATACATGTTCCATCTAAGCTCCAGTGCTCAGGTTACATCTTCCACGAATCAAAAAGCAATGGCAGGTCAGCAGTTACCCAAGGAGGTCCTAAATAATACCCGCAGTCTCTTTTCCTTATTGTATTCTCTTCCTTTTCTTTCCTCTTCCCCCGTCCCCTACCCTCCCCTCTCCTTCTCCCTTCTCCCTCCCCTTCCCTCCCTTCCCCTCCTACCCTCCC
>NW_016850108.1:0-758 GCF_001698545.2 Rhinopithecus bieti | reverse complement strand
AGAAAGATAAAAAAGCTCTCTAAAAAAGGGAACTTGGCCATTTTCAAACTGTTGCTTTGAAAGCAAGGACGTGTCCACACTTGTTCACAAAGCTTTCCTTGCAAAGGAGGGTGTTTAGTTTGCCCAACACTGGACATGGCAAGGTCTCCTTGGCAACCGCACGCTTAGCGGTTCATTTGTGCCTGCTCGCCATGGGGAGGCTGGGCGGAACGGCTCAGTTCAAGTAGGCAAAGCTGACCCTGCGGAAGGCTGGGGTGACAGGGAGACAAAGACCACTCGGAATAGTCCCTGCCTCCCTGAATTCTTTAGCCCCGAGTTAAAGACGCATAGATTCCTATGTGAGAAGGCCAGCGGTACTGAATGTGACTGGAGGAAGAAAGGGGGAGGAGCAATGAGTTAGAGGAGCAGGAAAGGAAAAGGGGTCAGGAGTCAGCCTCCGGAAGGAGCTTGTGCCTCCGGAGAGACCACCGTCTCCCTATTACGCATGGAAGACGTTGACAGCATCCGTGTCAGAGCACCGGCGTGGGCATTAAACAGAAGAGCTCGACCATTTCATCAGCTCTCAGTGCTGATGCTTTCATAGTGCCTCTGACGTTGAACTATGTCTCATGATCAATGGTGGGCAGAGTGGAATTTCCAGCACTGCTTCTTTCTTAGTAATAAATATACAAACCAAAACGATCATGTATCTTTTTCCTTTTTTTTTCTTTTTTACCCAAAGATCCACTTGATTTTTTTTTTTTTTTTTTTTTTTTTTT
>NW_016850107.1:0-1207 GCF_001698545.2 Rhinopithecus bieti | reverse complement strand
AGGGACATTCGGAAAACCATGAGTCCTGTGGTGAAAATCCTAATATCCCCAGATAAAAACTAAAAAGAAGCTATCACTGAAACTGCTTTGTGATGTGTGGATTCAACTCAAAAGTTAAGCCTTTCTTTAGATTCAGCAGGCTAAAACCACTCTTTTTGTAGAATCTGAGAAGGGAGATTGAGGAGTGCTTTGAGGCCTGTGATGAAATAATGAATATTCCCAGATAAAAATTAGAACGAAGCTCTCTGTGAAACTGCTTTGTGATGTTTGGGTTCACCTCATAAATTAAATTTTCTTTGTATTCAACGGATTGGGAGCACTCTTTCCGCAGAGTCTGTGAAGGTACATTCGGGAAGCTATTGAGGACTACAGTGACAAACCAAGTGTTTTCAGATAAAACTAGAAAGAAGCTATTTGTTAAACTGCTTTGTGATGTGTGGATTCATTTCACAGAGTTAAACCATTCTTTTTATTCAGAAGGTTGGAAAATCTCTTTTTGTAGAATCTGCAAAGGATCATTCAAGAACCCTTTGAGGCCTATTGTTAAAACCAAAGTATCACCAGATTAAAACTAAAATGAAGCTATCTGTAAAATTGCTTTATGATGTGTGTGTTTGTCTCACAGAGTCAAACCTTTCTTTTTATGCATCAGGCTTAAAAAACTCTTTTTATAGAATCTGTGAAGGGACATTCAGAAGCCAATTTAAGCCTATGGTTAAAACCCAAACATCCCCAGATAAAAACTAGAAAGAAGCTATCTGTGAAACTGCTTGGTGATATGTGGATTCATCTCATCGATTTAAACTTTTCTTTTGATTCAGATGATTGGAAACACTCCTTTTGTATAATCTGGGAAGAAACATTCTGGAGCCCATTGAGGCTAATGAACAAAAACTGAATATCCCCAGAAAAGAACTAGAAAGAAGGTATATGTGAAACTGCTTTGTGATAGATGGATCCATCTCACAAAATTAAATCTTTCTTTTCATTTAGTAGGTTGGAAACATACTTTTGTAGAATCTGCCAAGGGACATTCATGCCCCATGGAATCCTATACTGAAAAGAGAATATTTCCTGATAAAACTAGAAAGATGCTATCTGTGAAACTGCTTTGTGATGTGTGGATTTATCTCACCGAGTTAAAACTTTCTCTTGATTCACCAGGTTGGAAAAACTCTTTTTTGTAGAACCTGCAAAGAGACATTCA
>NW_016850106.1:0-393 GCF_001698545.2 Rhinopithecus bieti | reverse complement strand
CCCCACAGGCACTCCTTCAGCAGAATCCTAGTTTCCATCAGTCGAGGGGTGTATAATCAGAAAAAGAATCCTGCATGCAACAAGGTAGAGCTCTTTATTTGTGGTAGACTAAGAGGTAGAAAACAGAACTTACTTTATCTTGCATACCCATTGTTTTCCATCTTCATTGGTCAGAGGCCCTATGAAAATCAGACAAATCAACTGCATTCTTGTTTTTTAATTCATCAATTTTTAATTTTGGTATCACTCCTATTGACACATAATTGTTATTGAGGGCTAATCACAATAGTTTTAGAATAATGAGTATATCACTATGACATAAACAAATGAACATGCTTAATAAACTTCTAAGAATAGTGTGATTTCCCAGACTTCACTGGCTCCATTTCTGGA
>NW_016850105.1:0-1140 GCF_001698545.2 Rhinopithecus bieti | reverse complement strand
TTTTTGGTGGGTGGGAAACTGAAGATATCTCGCCTCCTCCCTCTCTCTGATTGGGAGAAAAGCATGTGCTCTGGGGTGAGCACTGCAGCCCAGGTCCTGAAAGGCATGAAAAGTCAACCAAGGAGGGAGCAGATGAGGAGGGACCGTCCCCCAGCAGCAACAACACAAAGACCTCCTGCCTTTATTTGATAATGAGGAAGAGGAGGGAGATGGAAAGGTCTAGGCTTGGAAATCCAGTGTAATCATCTTGAGTCTCACCCTAACTGGCTGTGTGGCCTTGGGCAAGCCTTTTCTCCTCTCGGGGCCTACCCACACACTTCCTGGGCCCTGTGGCTGGGGAGGGTAAAGCTGGCATTTGACCCTACGTCTTCCTGATGACTCAGATAATGCTTTCTCACTCTACCTCACTCAACATGGTCTCCAGTGAATAATCCCAAATCAGCAGTTCTCAAACTGTGATCCACTCAAAAAGTGAGAGTGTCCTCAGAGACAGATTTTGTGCATAAAAGAAGAGATTGGGAGTACTATAGTAAAAAAAAAAAAAGTTTGAGGATTACTAAAGTAAACAGAGTCTTACAGGTCTTTTTGCTGTAGGACTTCCTGACCCTCTAATGTGCTCTCATGTTATTTCCAAGATGGCAGCCAAGAAGTATTCAGCGTTTTCCAAACTTCCTTTCATGCAATACTTCTAGGAATCACTGACACTTACAGAGCACTTATTAAGTGCCAGGCACTGTCCTAAGATCTTTCCATTTTAAGGCATTTAATCTTCACAACAACTTATGAAGCAGGTAGTAGTATTATTATTATTACCATTTGCAGAAAGGGAAACTGAGGTACAGAAGGACTTAAGCCCTTGCCCAATGTCACATAACTGTCGTGCTGCAGAGCAAGGATTTAAACCCAGGCAGATGGGCTTGAGTCTGTGCTTTTAACTGTATCATGGAACCACCTCTCCCAACTTAAAGGCCTGGAGTTTATTAAGTCACAGTTTGGGAAATGCTATTGTACATGCATGTCTACTTAATTTTGGAAATTTTCAACAATAGATTTTTAAAACTTTTTCTTTGATTTTGGCTGATGTTTAGATACCCTGAGCAAATAGTAGCAGGCCCAGATGATGGCAGGGAGGCGGGGGGG
>NW_016850104.1:0-393 GCF_001698545.2 Rhinopithecus bieti | reverse complement strand
TGGCCACCACACCTTGGGTGTGGGGAAGGACGTTGGGGTGCTCTAAAGCCATGGGAATTTTTTATTTTACATGAAGCCCTTCTGCTGGGTCCCTGATCCTCAGCAGTCAGAGGAAATTTTTTATTTACCTCTGCCTCCAGCGGTCCTGGAGCGAGGCGGTGTTGCTCAGCTCTGTGCTGAGGACAACGCAGCTGTCACCCTCAGTCGGAATGCTCAGAACACACGGGCCTTCGCAGAGTCAGAAAAGGCGGACTCATGCTCCACCTGCTGGCCGACAGAAGAACTGCAGGACCATCATGGTCAAGGTGAGGCACCTGCGTTTCCCCATCATGTATGACCTGTGGCACCAAATAAAAGCAGAGCTCAGATTGTTCAGTGACATCATTTTGGAAA
>NW_016850103.1:0-1374 GCF_001698545.2 Rhinopithecus bieti | reverse complement strand
AAAACTATTTGAAATGTGTGATAGAGCTCCCTGACTCTTTAAGGATCGTATAAGCTGGAGACGGACTATGTTGCAGCTCTGATATTTCTGTTCTTCTTTCCAATAACCAGTTTTCATTATATTAACATACCATACCACTTATTTTTTTTCCTCCCAATAATGCCTGCCTTCCTTTTCCTTTGGCAGTAGCAAACCTATTGACCCTGAAATTTCTGTATGAAAGCTGCTTGCTATTAAACACCTGTACCAGAAAAAATAAGACTTTTATTATCCAAAAGATGCTTCAGTCTGTGTCCTAGAGATTTTTTATGTGAGGTAATATCATACAAAATAAAGTGGAATTTTACTGACTGTATACAAACATAAATAAGAGAATGGCTGTTGTAGTTATATAAATTGGAGCAAGGGTGTAAGCAGACTAACTACAAAATCCACAAATACATTAAGATTCCTTTGACTTTATATATAGTTGTAGCAATTTACATTATTCCTAATCTATGCTTACCTCACACATCTACAGAATATCTCAGTAGAATTTCAAAACATATTTTAAAATTAGAACCTTAGATGATGTCCTTATAGAATTTAATGACAAGATTTCCTCCTGAATTTTGAACCTCAATGGAGTAGCAAAGATTCTTTGCTCTAAGAAATGGATCCAAACGGGCAGGTCACAAATTACTAAGTGTGAGTTATTAGAATCAGGGGACATGATTTGAGGGAGACATTAACAAAGGGTATCTTGTAGAAGGAAAGAGTGCTAATAGTTGATAATTTTAACAATAGGTCTGGATGGAGAAAAAAAAATTACAAAGAATCTACCAATTAAATCTTCCTTATTTATTCATATTTTCTCTCTCTTTCTCCCTCTGTCTCTCTCTCTCTCTCACACATACACACACACACACACACATACATACACACACTTTTCCTTTCTCTTTTCAGTGGCTTGACAGATTTGAAGTTATGATGAAAGTTTTTGGATTTTGTAGTTACATTAAGAGAATAAGTCCAATTTCAAGTTCCTCAATATAACTAAAGATCTTTATTGACTACAATGTGATTTATTCTCTTAATATTGACCCTCTTCCCCCTGGAAAATAGAATATGTGCTCACTGAAATGAACTTAAGCAATACAGAACTAATATGGCATCATATAAAAAATGAACTGTTTATATCAGGTAATTATCAGTCTAGGCATCACTATAGGCACATATGCAGGAAGAATAAGGGAGTGCTACAGGTATATCTGTTTAAAATGAAAATGTGTTCAAAATTATTGTAATAATGTGTTATATATTTAATTGAAATGTTATTTTTTTCTATTTTATTTAAGTAAAGAAAACAAACTGAATAAAATTGAAGTAATTGGT
>NW_016850102.1:0-1831 GCF_001698545.2 Rhinopithecus bieti | reverse complement strand
CTTCTTTTGAGAAGTGTCTGTTCACTTTAAGCAGGCAGTCATGGCTCTATGCTGATGGCTTTTTTCTTTTTTTAGACAGAGTCTCACTCTGTCACCCAAGCTGGAATGAAATGATGCGATCTCCGCTCACTGTAACCTCTGCCTCCTGAGCTCAAGCTCAAGAGATTCATGTACCTCAGGTGTGCACCACCATGCCCAGCTAATTTTTGTATTTTTAATAGAGATGGGGTTTTGCCATGTTGACCAGGCTGGTCTTGAACCCCTAGCTGAAGTGATCCGCTTGCCTCAGCCTCCCAAAGTGCTGGGATTACAGGTGTGAGCCACCTCGCTGGGCCTGATGGTTTTGAGGCAGACTTTTCCATTCCTCCTTTGCTTTGTGTACACCGGGTTAAAGGTAACTGATGTCTCGATCAAAAGTCACAAAAATATTAATAACAAATGTCTTGCTCTATTATGTTTACCTGACTTGTTAGCCTCTCTTAGAATGACCCACTCCCTTCCCTCTTTTCTTTTCAGTAAATCTTTTCAACAAATCTAACAGGACTGGGTTCGCCTGCTCTATAGAGATGAACAAACAAATCAAATCAGAGAAATAGATCACTTATGAAACAGCTAAACCATGACCTTCTTTACAAGGTTTGTGGGAAAGCCTCGCTTTGTAAACAAAGGAAAACACAAAGGAAGCAACTAGAAGGTGAGACGTGAATGTCCACAATGCTACAAAATAGGGTGTCCTCGTTTAAAATCCAAAGAATGCCTGAGTAATCAACTCCCAAGCTGACCAGTCACACGAGCTTGTATCTAAAGTGCGCAAAAGAGCCCTGGTGCACAGGCGAACTTGCCAAGAACATTTTCCATCCTTTTCCACAGCACTGCTTTGTCTAAGAAAATAGTAAATTGGGAGAACGGTCCTAGGAGATTAACAAAAAAACATCGTTTCTGCTGTTTTCTACACATCCTGCTGGTTTCCTCCCCCACCAAAATCACAAGGGGTCATGTGTAAGGAATTGCATTTTCACAATTAAAAGACAAATCAAATGATAATCAAAAAAGTTCCCAAAGCACCAGACATTAAGATCATATGTGTGAAATATGTATTGTAATAAATGTTAACATTAAGCCAGGCATGGTGGCTCACGCCTGGAATCTCTGCACTTTGGGAGGCCTAGCCGGGCAGATCACTTGAGGTCAGTAGTTCACGACCCACCTGGCCAACATGTGAAACCCTGTCTCTACTAAAAATACAAAAATTAGCCGGGTGTGGTGGTGTGCACATGTAATTCCAGCCGCTCAGGAGGCTGAGGCAGAAGAATCGTTTGAATCCAGGAGGTGGAGGTTGCAGTGAGCCGAGATTGTGCCACTGCACTCTAGCCTGGGCAACAGAGCAAGACTCCGTCTAAATAAATAAATAAATAAATGTTAACACTAAATAGAACAATGGTGTTTAACATAGGAATAAACTGTAGCAACAGGCCAATTTTTAAAAATGAAAATTCATAAATTACCACGGGAGGCTTTTGATCTCATGGGTAATGAAAATTTAAAAGTAGGAATTGACTTGCAAACATAGTTTCTCTTTTTGTCCCTGAACCTTCAGGAGAAGCTAAGCTGAGGGGCTCCTTCACAGGCTGTGTTCCTTTGGAGCTCAGCCTCCAGGCTGCACAGACATTGGCCTGCGTTCCTGACAGAGGGAAGAACAAGTGAGGATGTGCAGAGTCCGCGGAACAGATGGCATTTTCAAGGGGTCTCCTGTGGAAGGGGCAGGAGTGTAGTGAAATGTCTGATTCTAAATGGTTTCTATGCCAGGGCCAGATCAAACAAGACCCTGCAG
>NW_016850101.1:0-1342 GCF_001698545.2 Rhinopithecus bieti | reverse complement strand
GGAAGGAGGAAGGAAGAAAGGAAGGAGGGAAGGAGGAAGGAAGGAGGAAGGAAGGAGGAAGGAAGGAGGAAGGAAGGAGGAAGGAAGGAAGGGAGCGAAAGAGGAAGGAAGGGAGGAGGGAAGGAGGAAGGAAGGAAGGAAGGTGGGAGGGAGGGAAGGAGGAAGGAAGGACAAGGTTATTGGGTGCCAAGTGTGTGCAGTGTTGAATGTTCTCATTTAATGTAGTGTGATCCTATGAAGAAGACTGTCCCATTATACAGATGAGAAAACAGGGGCTCAGAGAAGGTAGGACATTTGCATGAGCAGTAACACCAGGATGCAAACCAGCTGGTCCAACTTCTCATTGAACAATCTTTCAATAATACCACTAAGTTCGCCCAGAAAAGACCTTTGAAGAATCTAAACAAATAATTGCATTTGGCAGGGTGCAGTGGCCCAAGCCTGTAAACCCAGCACTTTGGGGCATGATGGCTCAAGCTTGTAATCCCAGCACTTTGAGATGCAACATGGGTGGATCACCTGAAGTCAGGAGTTCAAGACCAACCTGGCCAACATGGCAAAACCCCATCACTACTAAAAATACAAAAATTATCCAGGTGTGGTAGTGCACACCTGTAGTCCCAGCTGCTCTGGAGGCTGAGGCAGAGAATCGCTTGAACCTGGGAGGCAGGATGCAGTAAGCCAAGATCACACCACTGCACTCTAGCCTGGGTGACAGAGTGAGACTTCATCCCAAAGAAAAAAAAAAAAGTTGCCTGGGCACAGTGGCTCACACCTATAATCCCAACATTTTGGGAGGCCAAGGCGGGTGGTGGATCACGAGGTCAGGAGTTCAAGACCAGCCTGGCCAGCATAGTGAAACCCCATCTGTACTAAAAATGCAAAAAATTAGCTGGGCATGGTAGTGGGCACCTGTAATCCCAGCTACTCGGGAGGCTGAGGCAAGAGAATCACTTGAACCTGGGAGGCGGAGGTTGCAGTGAGCCAAGATCATGCCATAGCACTCCAGCCTGGGCGACAGTGTGAGACTGTCTCAAAAAAAAAAAAAAGAAAAAAGAAAAGAAAAAAATGTATCTACTTTCTTACAAAAGTGCTTCCACTCTGAAGGGAAACGTTTCCTCTTGGTTTCCCATCCTCTCTGCACCACCACATGGAGCTGGAATTTGTTGGGGTTTGAATGTCAGCACCATGTTTACCAAAGGGTGGGAAGCCCCTGGCACAGGAAAGTTGCTGATACATTGGTATTGGACGGACCTGAGTTCAAACCTGGGTCCTACCTGCCCAAGCCTCTATTTCCTCACCTATATGATGGGGATGACTCCTACTTAGAAAAGTGTGTGTT
>NW_016850100.1:0-932 GCF_001698545.2 Rhinopithecus bieti | reverse complement strand
GATATTTCTTTCTCCATATTCTAAGGATTTTTCCCAAATGTCCATCGTATGATTTCACAAAAACAGTGATTTCAAGCTGCTCAACCCCAAGAATGGTTTACCTCTGTGAGATGAATACACATATCACCAAGCAGTTGCTCAGGATGTTTCTCTGCAGGATTCACCAGAAGACGGTTCCTTGCTCACCAAAAGCCTCTGGGCCTCCCTAAATATCCCTTCACAGATTCTTGGAAGACTGAGTTTCGAAACTGGGCAACATAGGGTAAGCAGTAACTCTCTGAAGTGAATGCACATATCAGAAAGCAGATTCTTGGAAGGCTTCTTACTCGATTTTATTTCAGTATATTTCACTATTCGCCATAGTGCTCAATGTGCTCCGAAATATCACTTTTCGGTTTCACAGGAACACTGTTCAAACAGTGCCTTGTGAGAAAAGAGGTATAGCTCCCTGACTGGAATGCAAACATCAAAAGTAGTTTCTCAGAAAATTCTATCAAGTTTTATCTGAAGATATCTCCTCTTTCACCGTAGGCCTCAATGTGCTCCCAAATGTCCCTTCACGGATCGGTGTATGACGGAGTTTTGAAATGCGTAATATAAGAAAAGTTTTACCTATGCTAGAGGAATCAATATATCTAACACAAAGCAGTTTCACAGAAATCTTCTTTCCAGTTTTGTCTGAGGATATTTCCTTTTCACCATAGCCGTCCCTATATTCCCGGATGTCTCTTGGCAGCTTTTCTGCAAAAGGATTCCGGAATCCTCAATGAGAAGAAAGGTATATTTCTGTGAGTGGAAGGCACACATCACAAAGCAGTTCCTCGGAAAGCTTCTCTCCAATTTCTATATGAAGACGTTTGCTTTCTCATGGTAAGCCACAAAGTGCTCCAGAATATCCCTTCGCAGACTAAACAAAAACAGTGTTATGATAC
>NW_016850099.1:0-938 GCF_001698545.2 Rhinopithecus bieti | reverse complement strand
AGAAGAATACATCATAAATAATAAACTATTTACCTTTTATTGTTACTGTGAACCTACTCTGTGCTATGGAGAAAAGAATAATATATAATTGGCAGGCTACAGCTGTAGTTTTCTTTCTTGAAATGCACCACAAATAAGTTTATGCTGGATCATTTCCAACAGCAATTTCAGTAAGTTGTAAATAAAACTGCTTAACCAGAAGGCCACACAGCAGAGTGCACCTCATATGGGAAGGTTCACACAGCCTTCAGAGATCCCAGAGTAGAATGCCAGGAGGGTCCTTTTTTCAGCAATCCAAGGGGACAAACAGGATCACCTCGAATTGTTTCCCAGCTCTACAGTTTATAGAAATATCAGGCTATTTTGCTAGCCTTGCAAGGTCTCAGGTTACTAAAATAACCCTGCCTTTCATTGCTCAATATTGAGCATTGAGAACATGGCTATGATGCAAGTCAAAGCCTAATGAACATACAGTTTCTACGAAACCTCCATGGTACCAGTACAAACTGGATGAAAATATTTCAGAAAGTTACACTTCCAAATATAAAGGCATTTAGCTCTAGTTAAATATTGACCTTTTCTGGGGCTTTCAGTTTAATCTGAGTTCAGCAGTGTTAGAACTTATCAAATAGGTTATTTTCAACTACACAGGGAGAACTCTCATCATCATCATCATTAACAACTCTAACCATAGGATATGGTTAACACGGACACAGTGCCTAACCAGATATTAAGAGAGGAAGTTCAGTGAGGGATGTACCTTTAAAAATGAGTCTATTGTACAGAAGGGAGTAAAACACAATCAAAGGGCAATTGAGAATTGTGATATATACATATCAGATGTGGGACATCAGTGTCTGATCTTCATCTGTGCTTGAAGTCTGGGTCCACACCACCACAGGGCCACACCAGCTGTAAATCATAGTCTTCTATTTTCT
>NW_016850097.1:0-1378 GCF_001698545.2 Rhinopithecus bieti | reverse complement strand
TTTTGTCTGTTTTGTTCCTTACTATAGCTTCACTGCCTAGAACTCTACCTGGCACATAGTAAGCCCTCATACGAGGCCCCAGCTCATATTGTTGGGGAATGGACAAGCATAAAAGTTGCAGTAGATGGGCTGGACAGAGATGAATAGGAAATGTTAATTCCCAACCCTTGAAGACATTGTCCAACATAGTGTTACCAGTTGACTTACTGAGTGTTAAAATGTTTGGGAAATAAAGTTATTAAATTAGAATTATTAGTTAATGCCTTCTCAAGATAGATTCTCAATAAATATTTGTTGAATGGATCAGTGGTAATATCTTGACAGATATTAAATTATCAGGACCAGGAGAGAGGTTCCACGTGGCAGTCAGAGATTAGAGTGCTCACAAAGTCAAGCAGTCAGGATGTCAGAGGTTCCCGCATATTGAACATTACTAGACTGTGGGCTGTTATATAAGCTTCACATGTTAATAAAAAAATCCACTAGAGGGAGTGCAAGGTTAAATCAAGTATGTTCTCCGCTTAATGAAATTCTATTAACGTCATTCTCGTTTCTATTTATTGATCTGATGTTCATCTAAACTGTTTCATCAGGTCAGAGTGTTCTGCACCACTTTCTTTCATCAGTCCAGTATCTGACTCATAATAGGTCTTCAACAAATGTTTATAATTTGAATAAAAGAATGAAATAATGAATATTTAGAATCAACAGATTTTTCACCTTGAAATTTGTTTTGCTAATTAACAGTGGTCAGTATTTCCATTAAGAAACCATTCTTCAGAGTTCTAACCTGGCTGATAAAGATAACACTCATGATCCTTAGTCTTAAAGAATCTTTAGGCAGGAAGAGGAAAAGAGTCAGACTTGGAGTTTGTGTGCCTTAGTTGTATAAATGATAGTGTCAGACAAGAGTGCATGTTGTAAAGCTAGAGCTAGGAGTCACTGAAGTCCCAGTCAGGCCTCAGCTCCCATACCAGGTCCTTCCTTCTCAGGAGGGGTGGGCAGCTGCTGAAGGATGCGGTTCCTCTGAGCTTGCTTGACCCCACTGGAATCACTGGCTCTGCTTTTCTCTGCTTTTGCACATGGAGATTTCACTGCTTGAGAAACTTGTCCACAATGTGCTTGAGAGCTGTAGGGTTGTTCAGGAGAAAGAAAGCTTTGCTTATTGTCTTAATCATCCATTGTTCTCACTGAAATTCTCTAAAGGGATTTGGGGTGTCTGAATTTGCAGCTTTCTGACCTGGGTTATTGTGGGGTGAGTTCTTGTCTAGTTGTCATCTGATGGCTGAAGCCTCCAACTGCCCTGGATCCAGGCCCATGAGCTGGGCCCTCGTATTAGGAATTTTTCATTAACGGAATCATTTCAAATGGCCTGACA
>NW_016850096.1:0-938 GCF_001698545.2 Rhinopithecus bieti | reverse complement strand
GTGGCGCATGCCTGTAGTCCCAGCCACTCAGGAGGTTGAGGCAGGAGAATCACTTCAACCCAGGAGGCGGAGGTTACAGTGAGCCAAGATCGCACCACTGCACTCTGGCCTGAGTGAGAGAGCATGACTCCATCTCAAAAAAAAAAAAAAAAAAAAAAGATGACATTCTATTGAGAATTTTGCCGAAGGAATTTCCCAGACACTGGGCTAGATACCATTTTATCAATAGGGTCTGTGCTGCTTTGATTCTGCCTCCCTAAGATAGTGTTCTTAGGCAGTGGAGAACATAGATGTACGTTCTGTCTCTGAGCACTTCTCTTACTCCCTGAGCAAAGTTTGTTCAGGAGCCAGGCTTAGTAATAATGGCCAATATGGACAAAGTACAGTACAGTTAGAGGCTGGATTCTGGGTCTGGTTCTTCCATCCATAGTTCTTCCAAGCCACTAGTGTCTGAAGCCTTTCCTTGAAGTCACAGGTGACTAAAACAGACACTGAATCTCTGTACTCAGCATGATATTAGAGACAGGACACATTGATGGATTCCCCTGCATTCAGTCTAGAAGTGGAAACGAACTCATTTGAACAAATGGTGTCATTGGGCCGGGCACGGTGGCTCACGCCTGTAATCCCAGCACTTTGGAAGGCTGAGGTGGGCGGATCACGAGGTCAGGAGATCGAGACCATCCTGGCTAAGATGGTGAAACCCCGTCTCTACTAAAAATACAAAACATTAGCCAGGCATGGTGGCATGCACCTGTAGTCCCAGCTACTCGGGAGGCTGAGGCAGGAGAGTCACTTGAACCCAGGAGGCGGAGCCTGTAGTGAGCCGAGATCGCGCCACTGCACTCCAGCCTGGGTGACAGAGCGAGACTCTGTCTCTAAAATAAAATATGGCCGGGCGCGGTGGCTCAAGCCTGTAATCCCAGCACTTTGGGAGG
>NW_016850095.1:0-585 GCF_001698545.2 Rhinopithecus bieti | reverse complement strand
ATTTCTCCTAATGCTATCCCTCCCCCTGCTCCCCACTCCATGACAGGCCCCAGGGTGTGATGTTCCCCGCCTGTGTCCAAGGGTTCTCATTGTTCAATTCCCACTTATGAGTGAGAACATGAAATGTTTGGTTTTCTGTCCTTGTTAGAGTTTGCTCAGAATGATGGTTTCCAACTGCATCTATGTCCCTGCAAAGGACATGAATTCATCTTTTTTATGGCTGCATAGTATTCCATGGTGTATATGTGCCACATTTTCTTAATCCAGTCTATCATTGATGGACATTTGAGTTGGTTCCAAGTCTGCTATTGTGAATAGTGACTCAATAAACACACATGTGCATGTGTCTTTATAGTAGCATGATTTATAATGCTTTGGGTATATACCCAGTAATGAGATCAATGGGTCAAATAGTATTTCCAGTTCTAGATCCTTGAGGAACCGCCACACTGTCTTCCACAATGGTTGAACTAGTTTACACTCCCACCAACAGTGTAAAAGTGTTCCTATTTCTCCACATCCTCTCCAGGATCCGTTGTTTCCTCACTTTTAATGATCGCTATTCTAACTGGTATGAGATGGTAT
>NW_016850094.1:0-1029 GCF_001698545.2 Rhinopithecus bieti | reverse complement strand
CTCGATCTCCTGACCTCGTGATCCGCCCGTATTGGCCTCCCAAAGTGCTGGGATTACACCAACACGACTATTAAGAGGGGTAGGAGAAGAAGAAAACTAGCATTTATAAGTGCCTACTATAGATTAGACACATATAAATGTTTATCCCACAAAATTACTACCATCTTGGAGTCAGCATTATTATCTCCTTTTATAGATGAAGAAACAGAGGCACAAAAGGAAGAGTTATTTGGTAAGATTCAAACACAAGCTTGTTCTCTGCCCTATGCGATGCTGTCCCATCATTGTTTAGCATGGCCAATGTAACCAGGGCAATCCACAACCGACTATTTATGTTCTCAGTTATGTTGGGTACCTGCTATTATGTGCATAGGAGTAATTGTTTTTCTACAGCCTTAGCTCAATGAATTTACACAATCAGAAAAAAGACAGTATCAGAGAACATTTGGGGAAATAAAGAGTAGAACTTAATAAGTTATAGTGAATTTCCCATAATATTCTGCTGGAAAAGAAGTTCAGGAAGTACGTTGAGGACTATGGTTGAAAAATCCAAATGGATGCTTCAGAGGGAGGGGCAGTTGTTGCACGTGTGTGTGTGTGTGTGTGTGTGTGTGTGTGTAGTTTACCTCACCACTGAATCAACCTAAATCTTAGAACATTTAAGTAACTCCCTATCACATTGCCAGCAGTATAACATAGGAAACACACGAGAAGTCATAATCCTGAAGGGTGAAGTAAAGATTAGCAGTACTAACATAAGCAATCACACAGAAAACTAAAGTATTAAATGTGTTTAAAGATTAAAGAATCAAAAGTTTTAAATAAACCACATTTCTCTAGCAAAGAGTTCACTAGATAAGTGGCCTTATTTGGGTCCCAAATTTGAAAAAGTATAACTAATAGATAAGTGACAATCAAAGTTATAATTCCCATCAATGTTAGACAATTTTGAATATCATAATCAAGTACATCAGTATTCATTATTATATTTGGTACTAATTTGAAATAAAGGTGAAATCAGATGTAAAG
>NW_016850093.1:0-2295 GCF_001698545.2 Rhinopithecus bieti | reverse complement strand
TGGGAGTGTAAATTAGTTCAAACATTGTGGAAGACAGTGTGGTGATTCCACAAGGATCTAGAACTAGAAATACCATTTGGCCTAGCAATGCAAAGGATTATCAATCATTCTACTATAAAGACATACACACACGTATGTTTATTGTAACACTATTCACAATAGCAAAGACTTGGAACCAATCCAAATACCCATCAATGCTACACTGGAGAAAGAAAATGTGGCACGTATACACCATGGAATACTATGAAGCCATCAAAAATAATGAGTTCATGTCCTTTGCAGGGACATGGATGAAGCTGGAAACCATCATTCTCAGCAAACTAACACAGGAACAGAAAACCAAACACTGCATGTTCTCACTCATAGGTGGGAGGTGAACAATGAGAACACATGGATGCAGGGAGGGGAACATCACACACTGGGGACTGTTGGGAGCGGGGGCTAGGGGAGGGATACCATTAGGAGAAATACCTAATGTAGATGACAGGTTGATGGGTGCAGCAAACCATCATGGCACATGTATACCTGTGTAACAAACCTGCACATTCTGCACGTGTATCCAAGAACTTAAAGTGTAATAAAAAAATATATATATATATTTGTTAATAGTCTTTCATCTTTAGGGAGAGGAGGTAAATTTTGTATACTTAGAAATCTTGATATAGAAATGCTCCATAAATTTTTAAAATAATTATCATTGATATATTTCAAAATAGCTATTTTGTAACTTCTGCTATTTATTTATGCTGTCACCAAGCAAATAATGCATACCCCAAGAGAATCTAAAAGAATAATTGTTTGGATATACATTTCCAATCCCCTTTCTGTTCTTCATTGTTTTATCTTGAAAGTCTTAAATTTATCTGAAATTAAATGTGCAAATTTTATGTTAGTGAAGCTATGTTATTTAATAAAGTAATGTTTATCTTAGTTTTCCTCATTTTCAAATCTGTTTATCTTTTATTAATATTTTTCATCTTCTAACTCTCATGCTTTATTATTTTGACTATTACATCTTTAAGAACCATTCCAGGTTTTGAAATATTCTCCTACTTTTGAAGAGAAAACTCTGTTGCTTTTACTTTCTTTATAGTATCAGTTCTATCCTTTTACATTTTATAATTTTTTTCAACCTTTTAAAATTATAGTCTGAGGGAAAAGGAAAAGCCTTATTTTCTTATTATCTTATTATCTCTAATTTAATTATGGATTCTTTTCATTTTAGATTGCAGTGGTAATGTGGTATCTAATTAATTTTTTTATTTTTAATTTAGGGACAAGCTTTCACCATGTCACCCAGGCTGGTCTCAAACTTCTGGACTCAAGCAATTTGCCCCCCTTGGTCTCCCAAAGTGCTGGGATTACAGGCATGAGCTACTGCACCTGGCCAGCCTAGAATTTTAATTTGGGGGAAGGGTCAAGGCCTTGAGGATCTTGAGATGCAAAGATAACTTGTGCTCTTGTTGGAGTGATAAAGGAGTTTAGTTGAGATGGTGAGAATAATAGATAGTAATACAAAAAGAATGCTTCAGAAGGAAACTAAATATGGGTTGGTTCAACATCCTCCTGTTAGAAGTGAAGATATTTTTAGGCTTAGCAAGTTTGAGAGACTTCTTCAAGGTTGAGGAACTTATTCAAGGAAACTAAGTTGATGACAGACTTAAAATGAAATACCATGTCTTTTGCATCCTAGAGTAATTTTTGTACATTTAAAACTACACTTCTGCACAAAGTTTTAGTAGCAAACATATCAAAGCATTCTGGTAACTGATTTCTTGGCACCACTATATCTAGCCATGGTAATTAGATTCCATTTCTTTTCTTTTTCTTTTTTCTTTTTTTTTCTTTTTTTTTTTTTTGAGACAGAGGCTCGCTCTTTCACCCAGGCTGGAGTGCAGTGGCGCGATCTTGGCTCACTGCAAGCTCCCCTCCTGGGTTCACGCCATTCTCCTGCCTCAGCCTCCTGAGTAGCTGGGACTACAGGTGCCTGCCACCACGCCCGGCTAATTTTGGTATTTTAGTAGAGACTGGGTTTCACCGTGTTAGCCAGGATGGTCTCGATCTCCTCACCTCATGATCCTCCCGCCTTGGCCTCCCAAAGTGCTGGGATTACAGGCCACTGTGCCCAGCCTAGAATCCATTTCTCCTCCACTCCTCTTGGGTAGTCTATACCTTTCCCTCATGTCCTTGAAGTTTCTGCAGATAGTTAAAAACAATTTTACTTAGAGAGAAAGAAAGAAAGAGAGAGAGAAAGAAAATGAGCACCCATAAATGTTTAACTGTGGCACATATACA
>NW_016850092.1:0-1025 GCF_001698545.2 Rhinopithecus bieti | reverse complement strand
TAATAATAATAATAATAATAAGTTAAAAGTTTCAACATGTTGCCCAGGCTGGTCTTGAACTCCTAGACTCAAGCAATCCATCCACCTCGACCTCCCAAAGTGTTGGGATTACAGGCGTGAGCCACTGCACTCAACCCATACTGCTGCTGCTTTTTTTTTTTTTTTCTTTTTAAACAACTGCTAATCAATTTATTAAAATAGTTGACTTTGAGCATCTGCAATGGTGACTTCCACCTCAATTCCTGGCTCAATACTGATGGACGTCAACTGCTTAACAATCTCAGAAGGACTGTGCAAGTCAGTGGGTAGCTGGTGGATTCTCATCTAGAAACGATCCATGACTCTGAACCTTCACCACAAGGAGATTTTCTTATAATGAGTCTCAAAGCCTTGGCAGGCATTCAAACTGATCCCTTCACCTTGACATTCTTTTCCTTTCCTTCTCTGAATCAAGTCAGCACACACTTTCTCTAGGGATTTGATGCTGTGGCTCATTAGAGGGATTCAAATTTGGTGAATGGTCACCTCCAGCTTCACAGGGATTTTGGTATCTTTAAAAGTCATGGCTGCAGTGCGACTTCCTGACTGACTTGTTCAGAACAGCAGTGAGTGAGGAGCAGGAGCGGGTGGACTGCAACTCCACACCACCTACGACTGCATCTTTCTCAAAGAGCTGTATTGCTTTTTTTTTTTTGAGACAGAATTTCACTCTTGTTGCCCAGGCTGGAGTGCAATGGCGTGATCTCGGCTCACTGCAACCTTTACCTCCTGGGTTCAAGCAATTCTCTTGCCACAGCCTCCCGAGTTGCTGGGATTATTACAGGCACATGCCACCACGCCCGGCTAATTTTGTATTTTTAGTAGAGATGGGGTTTCACCATGTTGATCAGGCTGGTCTTGAACTCCTGACTTCAGGTGATCCACCCGCCTCAGCCTCCCAAAGTGCTGAGATTACAGACGTGAGCCCCCGTGCCTGGCCTGTATTGCTTCTTTTATTATTTTATTTTATTTTATTTTATATATTT
>NW_016850091.1:0-1832 GCF_001698545.2 Rhinopithecus bieti | reverse complement strand
AGACTCCGTCTCAAAATAAAATAAAATAAAATAAAATAAAATAAAGCTGGGCATAGTAACTCATGCTTGTAATCCCAACATTTTGGGAGGCCAGGTTGGGAGGATTGCTTGAGCCCAGGAGTTAGAGACCAGCCTGGGCAACATAGAGAGACCCACCTCTACAAAAAATTTTTTAAATAGTGGCCAGGCAAGGTTGCTCATGCGTGTAAACCCAGCACATTGGTAGGGTGAGGCAAGCGGATCACCTGAGGCCAGGAGTTCCAGACCAGCCTGGCCATCAAGGTGAAAACCTGTCTCTATTGAAAAAATACAAAACTTATCCAGGCATGGTGGCGGGCACCTGTAGTCCCAGCTACTCAGGAGGCTGAGGCACGAGAATTGCTTGAACCCAGAAGGGAGGTTGCAATGAGCTGAGATCGCACCACTGCACTCCAGCCTGGATAACAGAGTGAGACTCCATTTCAATTAAAAAAATAAATAGGGCCGGGCACAGTGGATCATGTCTTTAATCCCAGCACTTTGGGAGGCCAAGGCAGGTGGATCACAAGGTCAGGAGATCGAGACCACCCTGGCTAACACAGTGAAACCCCATCTCTACTAAAATACAAAAAATTAGCTGGGCGTGGTGGTGGGCGCCTGTAATCCCAGCTACTCGGGAGGCTAAGGCAGGAGAATGGAGTGAAGCCAGGAGGCAAAGCTTGCAGTGAGCCGAGATAATGCCACTGCACTCTAGCCTAGGCGACAGAGCGAGACTCCGTCTCAAAAAAAAAAAAAAAAAAAAAATAGCTGGGCGTGGTGGTGAGCACCTGTAGTCCCAGCTACAACGGGAGGTCGAGGGAGGAGAATGGTATGAACCCGGGAGGCGGAGCTTGCAGTGAGCCGAGATTGCCCTACTGCACTGCAGCCTGGGTGACCGAGCGAGACTCCATCTCAAAAAAAAAAAAAAGGAAAGAAAGAAAAAATAAATAAACAGGTCGGGCACGGTAGCTCATCCCTGTAATCCCAGCACTTTGGGAAGCCGAGGTGGGCAGATCATGAGGTCAGGAGATGGAGACCATTCTGGCTAACACGGTGAAACCCCATCTCTACTAAAAATACAAAAAATAAGCCGGGTGTGGTGGCGGGTGCCTGTAGTCCCAGCTACTCGGGAGGCTGAGGCAGTAGAATGGCGTGAACCCAGGAGGCGGGGGTTGCAGTGAGCCGAGATCATGCCACTGCACTCCAGCCTGGACGACAGAGGGAGACTCTGTCTCAAATAATAATAATAATAATCATAATAATAGATAAATAAAAATAAAAATTAAGGCCGGGCGTGGTGGCTCACGCCTGTAATATCAGCACATTGGGAGGCCGAGTAGGGGCAGATCACCTGAGGTCGGGAGCTCGAGACCAGCCTTATCAACATGGAGAAACCCCATCTCAACTAAAAATACAAAATTAGCCAGGCATGGTGGTGCATACCTGTAATCCCAGTTACTCAGGAGGCTGAGGCAGGAGAATCGCTTGAACCTGGGAGGTGGAGGTTGCAGTGAGCCAAGATCGCGCCATTGCACTCCATCCTGGGCAACAAGAGCGAAACTCCGTCTCAAAAAAAAAAAAAAAAAAAATAGCTGGGCATGGTGGCTCATGCCTGTAATCCCAGCTACTTGGGAAGCTGAGGCAGGAGCATTGCCTGAACCCGGAAGGAGGAGGTTGCAGTGGACCAAGATCACACCACTGCACTCCAACCTGGGTGACAGAGTGAGACTCCCTCTCAAAATACATAAATAAATAGGCTGGGTGTGGTTGCTCACACCTGTAATCCCAGCACTTTGGGAGGCCGAGGTGGGCGG
>NW_016850090.1:0-1149 GCF_001698545.2 Rhinopithecus bieti | reverse complement strand
CAAACAATAGCTTATTTTTTTTGTTTCTAAATGATAAATAATTTTGATGGAAAATTCTGGCAAGTTTTAAAAGTTCATCCATGTTATCATGTTTAAATATTCAGTACTACTGTGGTATAGTAAATAATTTTATGTTTTGCTAGCATATCAAACATTGCATCAAATTGTGAAAATTGTTTAGAGCTCAAGAATGCATCCACTTTTAATTATATTACACATTCAATATCTGCCCTGTCTTGTTCCTATTTTTTATTGTGTATACTTGGGCTTTGTCCATTTTCTTCAAGATTAGGCAAACTAGGGGATCCTCTATTCATAGATATGTTGAAAATCTCTTTTATTTACTAGTTGAATTATTTCCCTTAATGACTTATACCTATCTTTTGTTAAGTATATATTTCTTCCCTTATGTTTATTTTGTGCCTGTTTCTTATTTTTTATATTGAATCCTCATATAATTTTATATTTTTATCTTTTAATAACATATGTATTTAAGGCAATGATCTTCTTATGAGTATATGTTCAAGAGGTTCCTGAACATAGCCCCAAAAATACTTTTAATCTAAATATTCTAATGGAATGGATCAGGAAAGTAGAGCAAAAGCAGTAGACTAATGCAGGATAATTTCTTCCCTAAACACTAAGTGTTTATATTAAATTCAGAAGCTCATATAATTAATGCCTAGAAGTTTGGAAAAAAACATGTATAAAACATACTTAAGTTGATTACTCAAATTTTAATATATTTGATTTTGACCCATTTTATAAGAGCAAATATGGGTTTAGAAGATAAGGAATTTGCCCAAAGTCAGTGAAATGTTGTTAGAGCTTGGACTAGAGCCTACTTAATTTCCTCAGCATGTTTCATACAATGAATATCTGTTGCAAATTCATTAGGTATTTATTAAAAGCAGACATTTATAAAAGTTTCTGATATTATTAGCTGTTGGTTTAGGAACTTATACTAAAAAGTAAGAAACTACCTTCACATTTTATAATTGAATGTGACTTTGACCCAATGTGGTAGAATCTATGATTCTGTTTGTTTATAAGTCAGGCTTTTGGGGACTGAACTATCTTTCAAAGAATCTTTATATATGAACTCTGTTAAATCATATTAGCAGTAGTGGCACCACTGTATTATAAAAT
>NW_016850089.1:0-1028 GCF_001698545.2 Rhinopithecus bieti | reverse complement strand
ATGATTGAATTGGTTATTATTAGCAGTCTCATATTAAACATACTTTAAAATAAAATAAAAAATCCCCACATATTGCCCAATATTGTATGCATAAGTGGCAAGAACTGATCATGTCTTATCAAAATTTCACATTACTTTGAACAAATAAGGCAATCCAGTCTATATTTAACAGAGACAGGATTAGCTGTCCAGGTTGTTGATTTCCACACCTCGCTCCCAGATTGGTGATTCCCCCAGTCTTCTTTTGCAAAACACCGCTATTTCATGCTCTACAATGCTAGTTTTTTGATTTTGTATTTTATAAGGTTTAGTTTGCTAGTACAGTATTTTGTTGAGGATTTTTCCTGTGTAATTATAATATTTAATAGTGTAATTGCCTTTTCAGTGATTTGTCTGTTTTGTATGATTAATATTAACCTTATAGAATTATTTCTGAAATGTTACCTTCTACTCTGTTGTTTGGAAAAGTTTGTGATTGACTGGTATTAATTATTTGAATGTTTGATATAATTCATAGGTGAAGCAACCTGGTTCTGAGCTTTGCTTTGTGGAAGTTTATATCATTACTAATTCCATCTCTTCGTTATGAGCCTGTTCAGATTTTCTATTTCTTCTCAAATCAGTTTTGCTATTTTATTCCAGAAATTTTTTCATTTCTTCTAAGTCATCTAATTTGCTGGCACAGAGGCTTTCAGAGTATTCCCTTATAATCTTTTTTAATTTCTGAAAGGTTAATAGTGATGTTCCTCCTTCTATCCCTTATTTTAGTCATTTAATTCTTCTTGTTTATATTCTTTATCAGTCCAGGTAATAATTTGTCATTTCATTGATCTTTTCAAAAAATTCCTTCTGCTTTCCTTGGTGTTCTCTATTGTTTTTCTGTCCTCTATTTCATTTCTGCACTAAATTTTTTTTGGATATTACTTATTTCCTTCTATTTGCTTTGTGTTTAGATGCCTTTTTTTTCTCGCTTCTTAAGGTGAAAATTTAAATGAGATTTTTTAAATAGAGGCATTTTTATCTACATA
>NW_016850088.1:0-225 GCF_001698545.2 Rhinopithecus bieti | reverse complement strand
TATGTTCAGAAACTGCGGTAAAGGCAGGTGTAAGAGACTATAAAAGTATTAATTTGGGGAACAAATAAATGTCCATAAAATCTTCATAATTTATTTTCTTCCACCATGGCTTCAGCTGGTCTCTCCATTCGGGGTCCCTGACTTCCCGCAACAAACAAAGAAACAATGGATTTAAACTATACCTTGGAACAAATAGAATTAACTGATATATACAGAACATTTCAT
>NW_016850087.1:0-1208 GCF_001698545.2 Rhinopithecus bieti | reverse complement strand
TTTTTTTTGGACGGAGTCTCACTCTGTCACCCAGGCTGGAGTGCTGTGTCTGATGTCAGCTCACTGCAAGCTCCGCCTCCCTGGTTCATGCCATTCTCCCGCCTCGGCCTCCTGAGTAGCAGGGACTATAGGCGCCCGCCACCACATCCGGCTAATTTTGTTTTTGTATTTTTAGTAGAGATGGGGTTTCACGGTATTAGCCAGGATGGTATGGGTCTCCTGACATCATGATCCACCTTCCTTGGCCTCCCCAAAGTCCTGGGATTATAGGCGTGAGCCACTGTGCCCGGCCTGATATTTCTATATGTTATTTTTTTTACTTCAAATTTTCTGTGGATGTTTCCTTTTTTAACTGGAATGAGGAAGTTAGATTTGTTTTTTGTGTTTTGAGATGGGGTCTCACTCTGTGGCTCAGGCTGGGTGCACTGGTGTGATCACAGCTCACTGCAGCATCCACCTCCTGGGCTCAAGAGACCTTCCCACCTCAGCCCCACCCCCACAGTGGTTGGGACTACAGGTGTGCCACCACGGCCTGCTAATTGTTAAACATTTTTTTTTTTATAGAGATAGGGTCTTACTGTGTTGCCCAGGCTGGAAGTTAGATTTCTGTGTTAGAGTTATATTTATCTTTAGAAAGTCATCACCACCCGCTCCTTTGGGAGAGTTGTTCTTTGAGTTCTATGATTGCTTTCACATGGTTCTAATTCAGAATCTCTGATGATTTTTTTTTTTTTAATTCTAATTGTGATTCATTTTTGGCCAGAATTCATCAGAGGTGATCTTAACGTACTTCAAATTGCATACCATTAGGAGAGATATACCAGATGGCTGGTGATTGTTACTTCCCTTTGACCAAAATGTTATGTTTACTTTGGTTCATTCTCCATCAATCATTTAGTGGATGGTTTTAAAACCAATAAATAATTCTTGGCTGGATGAGTAAATTTCTACAGGGCTTGTAAAGTGATGATTTTTTGGGTTTTTTGTTGTTGTTTGTTTTGTATAAAAATATAGTACTCTATACGTTAAGAGAAACTTCTAGGAACAAACTAGAAATGATCCCTGAAAGTGTAGTCTTGCCGGGCACGGTGGCTCACGCCTGTAATCCTAGCACTTTGGGAGGCCGAGGCGGGCGGATCACAAGGTTAGGAGATCGAGACCACGGTGAAACCCCGTCTGTACTAAAAATACAAAAAACTAGCCGGGTG
>NW_016850086.1:0-1209 GCF_001698545.2 Rhinopithecus bieti | reverse complement strand
GAGGCAGCAGAATTGCTTGAACCCGGGAGGCGGAGGTTGCGGTGAGCTGAGATCGTGCCATTGCACTCTAGCCTGGGCAACTCTATAGTGTTAAGTTATAGCACTGTACAGCTCTATAGTGTTAAGTACATTCACATTGTTGTGCAAATAATATGCAGAGCTCTTTTCTTTTTGTAAAACTGAAATTCTATACCCATTCAACAGCTTCCCATTCCTTCCCCACCAGCCCTTGGCAACCACCATTTTATTTTATGTCTATAAATTTGACTACTCTAAGTATCTCAGGAAAGTGGAATCATAGAGCATTTGTCTTTTTGTGACTGGCTTATTTCACCTAGTATAGTGACCCTAAGGTCCATGCATGTTGTAGTATGTGTCACAAGTTTTTTCCTTTTTAAGGTTAAATTATATTCTATTGTTTGAATATGCCATATTTTGTTTATCCATTAATCCATCAGTGGACACTAGCTGCTTCTACCTTTTGGCTATCATGATAGTACTATAATGGACATGAATGTACAAATAGCTCTTTGAGCCCTGCTTTTAATTCTTTTGGGTATATATCCATAAGTGAAATTGTTGGATCATATGGTAATTCTATTTTTAATTATTTTAGAAACTACCATTTAACCTTCTATAGTGTCTGCACCATTTTACGTTCCTACCAACAGTGCACAAGGTTTCCAGTTTCTCTGTATTGTCATCAATACTTCTTTTCTTCTTCTTTTTTAAATAGTGGGCACCCTGATAAGTATGAGGTGATGCCTCATTGTGCAGTTAGGTTTGGATATTAATAATGATAAACTCTGCCATCCTCAAGAATGGTGGTATAACCTTAGGCAAGTTACTTTGCTTCTCAGAACGTTGAGTTCTTACACTGAAAATGGGAATAGCAATAATCTGCAGTACCGTAGTAAGGATAAGAAGCAATGGGCCTGGTGCAGTGGCTTATGCTTGTAATCCTAGCACTTTGGGAGGCCAAGGCGGGCAGATCACAAGGTCAGGAGATTGAGACCATCCTGGCTAACACAGTGAAACCCTGTCTCTACTAACACTACAAAAAAATTAGCCAGGTGTGGTGGCGGGCGCCTGTAGTCCCAGCTACTCGGGAGGCTGAGGCAGGAGAATGGCGTGAACCCAGGAGGTGGAGCTTGCCATGACTCGAGATCATGCCACTGCACTCCAGCCTGGGCAAGAGAGCGAGACTCT
>NW_016850085.1:0-222 GCF_001698545.2 Rhinopithecus bieti | reverse complement strand
TTTTTTTTTTTTTTTTGAGACAGGGTCTCACTATATGGCCCAGGCTGGAGTGCAGTGCCCCGATCATGGCTCACTGCAACCTCCGCCTCCTGGGCAGAGGAAAGCGACTTTATTTCAGAGAGCCAGGAAGCCGAGACCATGATGGATTAATGTCCTGTGGATCCATCTTAAGGGGGATGAATCTCAAGCTTCTTTTACATTGGGCAAGAGAGAATCAGGAAA
>NW_016850084.1:0-2768 GCF_001698545.2 Rhinopithecus bieti | reverse complement strand
TATATCTGGACTTGTGTTTCTGTCTGTAGCTTGGGGATATATCTGGACTTGTGTTTCTGTCTGTAGCTTGGGGAAAGGGGAAGGAGGAGGTATGGGTCTGTGATTCGGATCTGGGATTCCTGAGCCAGAGGTTCAAAGGGGAAGGATGTTCTGCCCCAGTGGTGGGTGCGAACCCTCGGAGGCTGGGGTAAGAGATGTACAGAGGCCTCCCCGACCCTTCCCACCTTAGGGTTCCACCTGGCGCCTGCGGAGGGGTGCTACTGGCTGAGTCCCCTCCCAATTCCTACCACCAGACCCTCCCGGCCTCCCTCCAGAATTCAGCCCTCAGCCCCGTCCTCTGTCCCAGCATCCCACCATCCCTCACCCTGCCCCTTACCCTGGCTCTGCCGAGCTGCCCCAATGAATCCATAGCGGTCGGCCTGGCGATATGGGCCAGGCCCACTGAGCTCTGAGTCGGACCCCAAAGAGCTGGAGTCATCCTGCAGCTCGGGAGGCTGCACCAGGTCCTCCCCAGGGCCTGGGCCATGGTGCCAGGGGTCTTCAATGCCACAGGCAGAGAAAGTGGGGAGAACCAGTGTGAGGGGCCACTCCTGGCCAGCCTGGGGCCTGGCTGCGGGGTCAGAGTGGGGAGGTTTCAGGGTATCTCACCAAGCGTCCTATGTCTCCTCTTTTATGAGGGCGGGGCTAGGCCCTACCCTGACAGAAAAGCCAGGCCTCTGTCCGGAGACCCAGCCCCAGGCCCAGCCTCTGTCTCCACCAGCCCAGTTCACCTCCTGCAGCACCTCACCTCCTCCTCTCACTTCCTCCTCCTCCTCACACAGCTTCAGCAACCGCTGGGGCCCCTCCCAAGGGTGGGGGGTGTCACCCCTTCCTCTCTGAGGCTCTTCCTGCCTGCCCCAGTGCCCCTGAGCTGTGGGCTCCTCCCACCCTCCCCATGGCTCCAGTGACTGAAGGCTTGAGTTTCTGTGCTGGGTGTGGAGGGCCCAGGCCTGTTAGACACAGAGGCTAGGCCACCTCCAATTCTTTTGTTTGTTAGTTTCGAGACAGAGTCTTGCTCAGTTGCCCAGGCTGGAGTGCAGTGGCGCGGTCTCAGCTCACTGCAACCTCCACCTCCCAGATTCAAGTGCTTCTCCTGCCTCAGTCTCCCAAGTAGCTGGGACTACAAACATGCACCACCATGCCCGGCTAATTTTGTATTTTAGTAGAGACAGGGTTTTGCCACGTTGGCCAGCCTGGTCTCAAACTCCTGACCTCAGGTGATCTACCCACCTCAGCCTCCCAAAGTGTTGGGATTCCAGGCATGAGCCACCGTGCCCGGCCTTTATGTTTGTTTCTTGAGGGTCATGCTCTGTCACCCAGGCTGGAGTGTAATGGCACGATCTGGGCTCACTGCAACCCCACCTCCTGGTCTCAAGAGATCCTCCTGACTCAGCCTCCCTAGTAGCTGGGACTGCAGGCGAGCACCACCATACCCAGCTAATTCTTGTATTTTTTGTTGAGATGAAGTTTCGCCATGTTGCCCAGGCTGGACGCAAGAGACCATCCCGCCTCAGCCTCCCAAAGTGCTGGAATTACAGAGCTGAGCCACCACGGCAGGCCCACCTCCAGTTCTGAGGTTACTGGCGTGTAAAGCACCCAACTCAGGGTTCCAACAAGAATTAAGGTTAATTTATCATCTGCTTCTTTTTTTTTTTTTTTTTTTGAGACAGAGTCTCACGCTGTCACCTCGGCTAGGGAGTGCAGTGGGCCTCTGCCTCCCAGGTTCAAGTGATTCTCCTGCCTCAGCCTCCCCAGTAGCTGAGATTACAGGCGGCTGCCATCATGCCGAGCTAACTTTTGTATTTCTAGAGAGATGGGGCTTCACCATGTTGGCCAGGCTGGTCTTGAACTCCTGACCTCAAACGATCCTCCCACCTCAGCCTCCCAAAGTGCTGGGATTATAGGCGTGAGCCACCGCGCCCAGCCATGTCTGCTCATAAAGTAATTCTTTTAAGTGCACACCCTGCAATATTACTGTGCTACTCAAAAGCTAATTATGGGGCCAGGCTTGTTGGCTCACGCCTGTAACCCCCCCAGGACTTTGGGAGGTCGAGGCCAGTGGATCACTTTAGGTTAGGAGTTCAAGGCCAGCCTGGCCAACATGGCAAAACCCCACCTCTGCTAAACACACAAAACTAGGCGCAGTGGTGCACGCCTGCAATCCCAGCTACTCCAGAGGCTGAGGCAGGAGAACCGCTTGAACCCCGGAAGCGAATGTTGCAGTGAGCCAAAGTCGCGCCACTGCACTCCAGCCTGGGTGACAGAGCAAAACTCTGTCTCAAAAAAAAAAAAAGAGCTAATTATGGGACTTGTAAGAAAATATTAATTTATCATGCCCCAAGGACCAAAGTGCGCTGGAAGTTCAGCCGTAGCTGTCTTTGAGTGTGGTCAGCCGCCTGGGGGCCACGGAGACCCACGAAGAAGGGGGTCCTACGTGAATGCGAGGTCCAGGTCTTGCACCAGTCTGTTCATCTCTTGAGCCTCAGTTTCCTTTCCTGCACTTCGAGCAGTTAATCCTTAGTGCCTAGCAGCCGGTTATTAATATGTTCACAACACCCTCCACCCAGGGCAGGGGTGGGAAGGGCTGTTCTGCTTTTGAAAGAGAAAAACAACTTCCACAGTCCTTCCGGCCCCACATCCTCTGAACGGGGCTGGGCGCCTCCTCTGGGGCGTAACCAGCTTGGCCGCGCCCCCGACAGACCCCGCCCCCAGCCCGCCGCCAAGGGCCC
>NW_016850083.1:0-225 GCF_001698545.2 Rhinopithecus bieti | reverse complement strand
GTGAATTCATCTCACAGAGTTTCAGTTTTGTTTTCAAGGAGCAGTTCGCTAACACTGTTTTTGTGGAATCTGCAAAGGGATATATGTGAGCACATTGAGGCCTAGGGTGCAAAACTAAATATCCTCAGATGAAAACTAGAAAGAAGCTTTCTGAGAGACCACTTTGTGAATTGTGATTTTATCTCACAGAGTTACATGACTCTTTTCATGGATCAGTTTGGTGGC
>NW_016850082.1:0-1529 GCF_001698545.2 Rhinopithecus bieti | reverse complement strand
GAGGGGAGGGGAGGGGAGAGGAGAGGAGAGGAGAGGGCATAACTTGCTGGGCGCGGAGGCTCACACCTGTAATCCCAGCACTTTGGGAGGCTGAGGCGGGCGGATCACCTGAAGTCGGGAGTTCAAGACCACCCTGATCAACATGGAGAAACCTCGTCTCTACCAAAAATAAAAATTTAGCCAGGCGTGGTGGTGCATTCCTGTGATCTCAGCTACTCAGGAGGCAGAGGCAGGAGAATCCCTTGAACCCGGGAGGCGGAGGTTGCAGTGAGCCGAGATAGCGCCATTGCACTCCAGCCTGGGTGACAAGAGTGAAACTCTGTCTCAAAAACAACAACAACAAAACTCAGGGGCTGTTGGTAGAAAAGGCAGGGGGAGAGGCAGGCGCTTTAATGTTTTAAATGTGTTAGACCCTAGGCAGTGAGGTTGCTGCCGTCACCCCGAGTGATGGTCTGCAGAGGACGGTTTCGGTTTCTCCCAGGCCTAACAGGCGTAGGCGAAGCGGGGAGAGCGGCAGGCAGTCACGGCGGCCCTGGGTCAGGTGGGAGGGTTGGGCTAAGGCCTCCCAGCCCAGGGCGGGCTGCTCGGAGACAACCTGCTGAGCTCAGAGCTCAGAACTGATGGGCAGATCCTACTTCACCTGGACTCCTCCAGTGCTCCCAACCCAAAACGCTGCCTGGCCTTTGCCACCCACAGAACCCAAAAGGACAAGAGGAGAGGGGGCTGGGCCTGAGAACTGGGGTGCTGGACTCGGAGGCAGCTGCGAGGACCAACAGAGCAGGCGGCCCGCTCCTGTGTCCTAGCTGAGGCTGAGGTCCAGGGCTGGGCCGAGACAGCCTTGGTCTGAGGCCCCAGGGGAGGGCTGGTTGCATGAGCAAACCTCTCAGAATGGGACAGCGGCAAAGTCCCCGTTCCTCATTTGGTGGGGCAAGAGCTGGCAGGACACATTCTCCCTGGGGAGGGGAGCGGAAGGATCTGGGGCAGAGGTGGCGGCTGGTGCCAAGTTCGTGGGAGGGAAGCTGCGCTGAGGGGAGTAGGAGGGGAGGAGCCACTCCAGGCCTGGCCACCGACAGTCCCAGATGTGGAAGGTCATCCAGTGGACTTTTCTAGCCTTTGTTTGTGAAGAACTAAGAACTGGACAGCTTGTCACTCGGGGCACATCACTGGAGCATGTGACACAACTCAGGAAACAGGGAAGTTCAACAAGTTTAGGTTTCCAAAATCCAGACAGCCTGAGCTTTGGATAATGGATTTATGTCTGGGACACCGAGCACTTAATCCAGCACTTTGGGACACCGAGGCGGGCAGATCACTAGGTCAGGAGTTCAAGACCAGCCTGGCCAACATGGTGAAACCCCGTCTCTACTAAAAATACAAAAAATGAGCCGGGCGTGGTGGCAGGTGCCTGTAATCCCAGTTACTCGGGAAGTTGAGGCAGGAGAATCATTTGAACCCAGGAGGCGGAGGTTGCAGTGAGCCGAGATTGTGCCACTGCATTCCATCCTTTGCAAGAGAGTGAAACTCCATCT
>NW_016850081.1:0-1027 GCF_001698545.2 Rhinopithecus bieti | reverse complement strand
CGTCTCAAAAAAAAATAAAAAATAAAAATAAAATAAAATAAATAAAATAAAATAAAAAACTGTGTAGCCCAGTAAGTGTACTCTACCCTTTGTATTATTTTACTTTTTAGTCTGAAATTCCAATCAATGGAGGATTCTAGTGTCCATGTACATTTTTACATGAAGTTTGAATTTATTCTATGAGTAGATCTTCTTTGCAGTTTTCAGGGCATCTGGAGAAATACTAACATTTGAAGTAATCTATTCTCTTTAAAAGTTCTGATTTTCTAAACACTAATAAAGCATGTATGGATTAAATGCAAACAGAAAATGGTTTGTGTTCCCCTTTCATCTTAGCTAACACTCTTTTATATTCTTATAGTCCATTGAATATAGTCTTATTGTATTAGTTTCATGTTGCTGCTGTAACAAATTACCATAAACTGAATGATGTAAAGTAGCATGTTTTATCTTACAGCTCTGGAAATCTTAAATTTTAAAATCAAAGTGTTGACAAGGCTGTGTTCCTTCTGAAGGATCTAGAGGAGAATCCATTTCCTTGCCTTTTCCAGCTTCTAAAGGTCACTTGCCTTCCTCCACTCATCCATGGCCTCCATCCTCCATTTACAAAGTCAACATTGCAACATCTTCAAATCTCTCTCTCTCTCTCTCTGATCTCTGCTGCCATCATCAAATCACCTTACTTCTCTCTACTCGCATAATCACATCTCCTTCTCTGATTCTCCTGTCTCTGTCTCTTCAGAAACTTTTTGGTTATGCTGACCCCATGTGGATAATACAAGTTCATCTTTCCTTCTCAAGATACTTAACTGAATCACACTCCCAAAGTACCCATTTCATGTAAAGTTTTTCAAAGGGTTTTGAGACTATGATGTTGACATCTTTGGGGTGGCATTATTCAGTCTATTGCATGTGTACAGCTGTAGCCAGTTACTGTCTAGCTATTATCAGAAACTATAGTCTCAGTTTCTCAGCTGCAAAACAGTGAGTAAATTAGAGACCGTGGTCCACATTCTGAACTTGCCAA
>NW_016850080.1:0-1065 GCF_001698545.2 Rhinopithecus bieti | reverse complement strand
AAAAAAAAAATCTTTTTTCTAATAAATTAAGGAAGACGGGAAATTTAAAATCTACAAAAACCCACAGGTAGGTAATATCATACTTAATGGTGACAGACTGAATGCTTTCCCCCTTAAGATCAGGAACAAGGCAAGGAAATCTGCTCTTGTCATTTGTATTCAACTTTGCACTACGGATCCTACTCAGAGCATGCATGTTAAAAAAAAAAAAATTGAAAGGCATCAGTATTTAAAAGGAAGGTATGAAACTATCCCTGTTAGAGGGCCAGGTGCGGTGGCTGATGCCTGTAATCCCAGCACTTTGGGAGGCTGAGGCAGGTGGATCACCTGAGGTCAGGAGTTCGAGACCAGCCTAGCCAACATAGCAAAACCCTGTCTCTACTAAAAATACAGAAATTAGCCGGGTGTGGTGGCGCATCCCTGTAATCCCAGCTACTAGGGAGGCTGAGGCAGGAGAATCACTTGAACCTGGGAGGCAGAGGTTGTGGTGAGCTGAGGTCACGCCATTGCAGAGCGAGACTCTGTCTCAAAAAAAATAAATAAATAAAACTATCCCTATTAGAATATGGCATTATCTCATACATAGAAGATCCTAAGGAATCCACTAAAGAATTATTGGAATAGGCTGGGCACGGTGGCTCACACCTGTAATCCCAACACTTTGGGAGGCCGAGGTGAGCAGATCACCAGAGGTCAGGAGTTTAAGACTAGCCTTGCCAACATGGCAAAACCCTGTCTCTACTAAAATACAAAAATTAGCTGGGCGTAGTGGCGGGTGCCGGTAATCCCAGCTACTTGGTAGGCTGAGGCATGAGAATTGCTTGAACCTGGGAAGCGGAGGTTGCAGTGAGCCAAGATCACACCACTGCACTTCAGCCTGGGGAATAGAGCGAGACTATCTCAAATTTAAAAAAAAAAAGAATCATGGGAATAAAATTAGTTCAGGAAAATTGATGGGTACAAGGACAATAAACAAAAATCAATGTTATGTCTATACATTTGCAATGAATAATCTCAAAATGAAACTAAGAATTCCATTTATAACAGAATTAGAAGGAAATAATT
>NW_016850079.1:0-1280 GCF_001698545.2 Rhinopithecus bieti | reverse complement strand
ACCGTCTGGGAAGTGAGGGCGCCTCTGCCCGGCCGCTGCCCCACCGTCTGGGAAGTGAGGGCGCCTCTGCCCGGCCGCTGTGCCACCGTCTGGGAAGTGAGGGCGCCTCTGCCCGGCCGCTGTGCCACCTTCCAACTGTGAAGTGACAGCCTTGTATGTGATCTTTTCTGTCTTCCCCAAGTTTGCATTTTCGACATTAAAGTTTACCTTTTAGTTAAAAGTTTTAATGTGGAGAATATATATTTAAAGTCAGGGCTGTTTTCCTCTTACGGGCGTGTTTCTGTTGGATGAATGGTTTTCCCGCCTTGTGATGTACCCGGTGGCCCCAGCCCTGGCGTTGGGATGTTGGTTTTGCAGCAGCCAGAACTCAGCCCTAGATCACATGCAGCAGCTGGAAGGGGGTGGCCTTTCCCTGGGAAAGGGCTGGGACCGCAGCGGGCGGCACTCCCACTCGCTCGGTGCGTTTGGTTTTGGGCGTATGTCGGCCCCTGTGTGGCTAAGTGAAGGCATCCCACAGGCTGGGCGAGCACTCATGCTCTCCACTGCATCCACGATTCTCAGATTTCAGCTGCTGGGAGGGAAACCCCTGGTGGTTTTTAGGGCCTCTTTGTTGCCCAGGCTGGGGTGCAGTGGCATAAGCACACTGCAGTCTCAAGCTGGGGCTCAGGCAATCCTCCCACCTCAGCCTCCCAAGTACTTGGGACAATAGGTACTTACCAACACACCCAAATAATTTTTTGTGCTTTTTGTATAGATGGGGTTTTGCCACGTTGCCCAGGCTGGTCTCGAACTTATGGACTCAAGGGATCCACCTGGTTTGGCTGCCCAAAGTGCTGGGGTTACAGGCGTGAGCCACTGTACTTGGCGTTTTTGTTTTTTTGTTTTTTGGAGGCAGGACCTTGCTGTCACTTTGGCAGGAGTGCAGTGGCACGCTGGTCTCGAAGTCCTGGGCTTAAGAGGTTAGCCTGCCTTGACTTCTGCCACTGCTGGGGTTTCAGGAGAGGCCAGCTCACCCCTCCTGCTTTTCTTTTTTTTTTTTTTGAGATGGAGTTTTGCTCTTGTTGCCTGGGCGGGAGTGCAATGGCACGATCTTGGCTCACCGCAACCTCTGCCTCCCAGCAGCCAACCTTATCACACATTTATTAATGTGATTTTTTTTTTTGAGGAAAAAATATTGATGATGTAATTTCACATACTGTATAATGCTATCTGAAGGGGGCCAGCCCCTCCACACCTGTGGGTGTTTCTCGTCAGGTGGGACGAGAGATTGAGAAAGAGAC
>NW_016850078.1:0-224 GCF_001698545.2 Rhinopithecus bieti | reverse complement strand
AGCACTTTGGGAGGCTGAGACGGGCGGATCACGAGGTCAGGAGTTCGAGACCATCCTGGCTAACATGGTGAAACCCCGTCTCTACTAAAAAATACAAAAGCTAGCCGGGCGAGGTGGCGGGCATCTGTAGTCCCAGCTACCTGGGAGGCTGAGGCAGGAGAATGGCGTAAACCCGGGAGGTGGAGCTTGCAGTAAGCTGAGATCCGGCCACTGCACTCCAGCCC
>NW_016850077.1:0-1027 GCF_001698545.2 Rhinopithecus bieti | reverse complement strand
AGTTTTTTATTTTATAGCTTTATTAGTCCATTCTCACACTGCTGTAAAGAAATACCAGAGACTGGGTAATTTTTAAAGGAAAGAGGTTTAATTGACTCACAGTTCTGCATGGCTGAGGAGGCCTCAAGAAACTTACAATCATAGCAGAAGGGGAAGCAGACACCTTCTTCACAAGGTGGCAGGAGAGAGTGTGTGTGTGAAGGAGGAACTGTCAAACGTGTGTGAAACCATCAGATCTTGTGAGAACGAACTCACTATCACAAGAACAGCGTGGGGGAAACCGCCCTTATGATCCAGTCACATCCCACTAAGTCCCTCCCTTGACATGTGGGGATTATGGGGATTACAATTCCAGATGAGATTTGAGTGGGGACACAGAGCCAAACCATGTCAATAGATATACTACATTGTTTAATCTTTTCACCACTTGATGACATTTAGGTTGTTTCCACTTTTAGCTGTTATCAATGATATTGCAGTGAACATTTGTGTGAACATGTTTTCATTTCTCTTGAATGAGTAGAATTTCTGTGTCCTATGGTAATTCTGTGTATAACTAATTTGAGGAATTGACTATTTCCTTATGTGGTTGTATCATTTTACTGTCTCATCAGCAATGTATGGGTTCTTATTTCTCTGCATCCTTGCCAATACTTGTTATTACCTGTCTTTTATTACAGCCATTTCAGTGTGTGTACTGATAGCTCGTTGTAGTTTTATTTTGAATTTCTGTAATAACAAATGATCTTGAATACCTTTTCATCTGCTCATTAGCCATCAATATGTCTTTTTTGGTGAAATGTCTATTCAAGTCTTTTGCCCATTTTTTGATTGGGTTGTTTTCTGAGTATAAAATTCTTTATTCTGAATGCAAGTCCTTTATAAAGTATATGATTTGCAAATGTTTTCTTCTACTCTGTAGCTTCTCTTTATTTTCTTAACAGTGTCTTTTGAAGCACAGAAGTTTTAATTTTAATGAAGTTCAATTCATTATTGTATGGCTTGTGCTTTTGGTATCATATCTAAG
>NW_016850076.1:0-1528 GCF_001698545.2 Rhinopithecus bieti | reverse complement strand
GGAAAACCGCACCGGGGTGGACACCATCTCGCTGCTGGGTCCGCAGATGGAATTCGACATGGCCGACGGCTACCCGCTGCTGGGCTTGCGTGACATCCCGTTCAAGCACGCCGTCAACGAGAACATCTGGTTCCTGGACGGCAAGTGCAACAACGAAGACCTGGTCGCCGCCGGCACCAAGTTCTGGTCCAAGTGGGCGCTGGAAGGCGACTTCGTGGTCGAGGAAATGCGACCCGTACATGCGGTGGTGCAGGAATACATCCAAGTGCGCCTGGCCGAAGACAACATCCAAGTCGCCGACGAGATGCCGCCGGAAGAGCTTCGTGACCTCCACCAGCGCTACGTCGACGAACTGCAGGCTGCCGACGATGTCGACAACGAAGCCGGCAAGCCGACGATCAAGGACCCGAAGGATGCCAAGTCCCATAAGGACCTGGAAGGTGGCTTCGCCCTGATCCGTCGTTATCCGCAGATCAAGTTCACCGATGACCGCGTCCTGGCCACCAAGGGCTACCTGGGCCCGATCTACGGTGTGCTGTGGCGCAACTGGATCGGCGCCGATGGCCGCAGTTACGACCAGATCAGTGAGATGATCGACAAGCTGCGCAGCGACAACCCGAAGCTTCGTTACTCGCGTTGCAATATCGTCACGGCATTCCAGCCGTCGGTGCTGCCCGACGAAACCCGCAGTCCGCGCGACAACATCCTCAACGGCAAGCAGGCGCTGGCGGCGTGCCACACCTTCTTCCAGCTGTTCGCCGAACCGCTGACCCAGCAGGAACGCATCGACCTGCTGACGGCGAAGATTGCCTCGGGTAACTTCCAGAACACCGGCGATACCCAGGACATGGATCAGCATCTGGACGACCAGGGCATCCCGCGCGATCAGCTTTCGCTGAAGCTGTACCAGCGCAGTGCGGACTTCCCGGTGGGCGTGCCGTTCAACATCGCCGGCTACTCGCTGCTGCTGTTGATGCTGGCCAAGCAGACCAACATGAAGCCGGCCAAGTTCATCCACACCTTCGGCGACGCGCACATCTACGTCAACCAGGTCGACGGTGTCAAGGAACTGCTGTCGCGCGTGGAAGCCTACGAGCAGGCCGGCGAACCGCTGCCGACCCTGGAGATCGCCGACGGCGTTGAATCGATCTTCGACTACCGCCCGGAGCACTTCACCCTGACCGGCTACGCCCCGATGGAGCCGCAGATCAAGTTCGAAGTCGCCGTCTAAGCGGCATATGGTCCCCACCTTCGGGTGGGGGTCTTCTTCCCTCAAGGAGTCCCTGTGGACAGTGTCGAGAAGTTCGCCAATAGTAAGTGGTTGACCAACCGCAAGTGGTTCGAGTTCTGCGTGGCCATGATGGTGCTCTACAGCATGCTTACCTTTGGGTCGGTCCTCTTTCTCTACTCGTTGTATGTGCCCCGTTACGAGTTTGAGGTATGGGAGAAGATCCTCTGGACGGTAGTGTTGATCGCCAATTTGCCGCTCTGCAAATGGCTGCAGCTGCGCTGTCAGACCTGGGAGATC
>NW_016850075.1:0-693 GCF_001698545.2 Rhinopithecus bieti | reverse complement strand
TTCAGTCTATTTCATTCTCTAAATGCAGCTTTCAAAAACTGAGAAACACCTGGCTGAGTGCGGTGGCTCACGCCTATAATCCCAGAACTTTGGGAGACCAAGGCGGGTGGATCATGAGGTCAGGAGATCGAGACCACCCTGGCTAACATGGTGAAGCCCTGTCTCTACTAAAAATGCAAAAAAATGAGCTGGGCCTGGTGGCAGGCGCCTGTGGTCCCAGCTACTCGGGAGGCTGAGGCAGGAGAATGGTGTGAACCAGGGAGGCGGAGCTTGCAGTGAACTGAGATCACACTACTGCACTCCAGCTTGGGTGACAGAGCAAGACTCCATCTCAAAAAAAAAAAAAAAGTGGCAAACACCCCATGTCTGCCCTGGCTCCGGCCATCTCCATGGAGTGGAGAGAGCTTGGGAAAACCTCACTGTGGAGGCCCAGAAGGCCAGGCCGAGCCTTTGCTCAGCAGATTAGCGAGAGGTTCAGCCACCCTAGGGAAGAAGCCCATATTTGCTATGTTACTGATGATATCCACATAAATTTCTATTTTGCCTCCCACACACAGACCTGGGATCCACGTTTGAGCAAGCGGCTCATACCAACAGACCCTCCATGCCATCATTTCCCTGACCTCCCCAAGAAGAGGCAGGCCAGGAAGCATCCCCACACGGGCGCTGGGGCCCAGGAAGATCTGGGTCCTG
>NW_016850073.1:0-1841 GCF_001698545.2 Rhinopithecus bieti | reverse complement strand
GCTTGCGCTGGTTCCCGTGCAGGACTTCCCGCACCGCCTCGTATAGGGTGTCGCGAGAGACTTTGCTGCTCATGGCTTCTCACGCCGCTCTAACCAGAAAAGAGCGTATTTTTTATTTTGGAGGCAGAGTCTTGCTCTGTCACCCAGGCTGGAGTGCAATGGCGTGATCTCGGTTCACCGCAACCTCTGCCTCCCGGGTTCAAGCGATTCTCCTGCCTCAGCCTCCTGAGTAGCTAGGATTACAGGCACGCGTCACCACACCCAGCTAATTTTTGCATTTTTAGTAGAGACAGGGTTTTACCATCTTGGCCAGGCTAGTCTCAAACTCCTGACCTCGTGATCCACCTGCCTCAGCC
Source organism: Rhinopithecus bieti (assembly GCF_001698545.2). Taxonomy (NCBI): domain Eukaryota; kingdom Metazoa; phylum Chordata; class Mammalia; order Primates; family Cercopithecidae; genus Rhinopithecus; species Rhinopithecus bieti. Next base: position 1,485 of record NW_016850073.1, on the reverse strand, counting down.
TCCCAAAATGCTGGGATTAGAGGTGTGAGCCACCATGCCCGGCCTAATTTTTTGTATTTTTAGTAGAGACAGGGTTTCACCATGTTGGCCAGGATGATCTCAATCTCGATCTCATGACCCGCCCGCCTTGGCCTCCCAAAGTGCTGGGATTACAGGTGTGAGCCACTGTGCCTAGCTGACATCACTCCTCTTGTGTCTTATGGGTTTTTTTCTTCCCCACACACAACATGGATTTTTATCTTTTTTTTTTTTTTTTTTTTTTTGGATATAGGATCTCACTATGTTGCCCAGCCTGGTCTCAAACTCCTGGGCTCAAGGTATCTTCCCTGCCTTAGCCTCTCAAGTGGCTGGAATTATAGGCCTGAGCCACTCCACTATGCCTAGCCCGCTTTATCTTTTCTTGGCTTACCAACCATAACTCTTGGATTTTTGGTTTGAGTTTCTTTTTTAATTTTTAGAGATGGGGTTTTACTCTGTTGCCTAGGCTGGAGTCCAGTGGTGCAATCACAGCTCACTGAAGCCTTGGCTTCCTGGGCTCAAGCAGTCTTCCCAGTTCAGTCCCCCAAGTAGCTAGGACTACAGGCGTGTGCCACCATGCCCAGCTATTTTTTATTTATTTTGATTTTTTGTAGAGATGGGGTCTTGCTATGTTGCCAGGGCTGGTCTCAAACTTCTGGGCTCAAGTGAGCCTCCTGCCTCAGCCTCCCAAAGTGCTGGGATTACAGGCATGAGCCACTATGCCCAGCCAACTGTTGGTTTTATTTTACTGATTGCTTTAGTGTTTATAGTATTCACCTTTAACTTATCATAGTCTACCTTCAAGTGATATATACCACTTTGCATACAATATAAGATGTTTAGTGTACTTCCATTTCTTCTTGCTCAGCCTTTATGCTGTTGTATCATGCATTTTACTTTTACATATGTTATAAACCCCAAAATACACTGTTATTTTTATTGGAACAATCAATTATCTTTTTTTGTGTGTGTGTGAGACAGGGTCTCACTCTGTTGTCCAGGCTGGAGTGCAGTGGCAAAATCATAGCTCCCTACAGCCTTGAACTCCTGGGCTCAAGCACTCTTTCCATCTTACCCCCCAAAGCACTGGGATTCTATACACATGAAATACAATTTTTTGGCCATGTGCAGTGGCTCACACCTGTAATCACAGCACTTTGGGAGACTGAGGTGGGCAGATCACCTGAGGTCGGGAGTTTGAGACCAGCCTGACCAACGTAGAGAAACCCCATCGCTACTAAAAATACAAAATTAGCTAGGTGTGGTGGCGCATGCCTGTAATCTCAGCTAACTTGAGAGGCTGAGGCAGGAGAATCGCTTGAACCTGGGAGGCGGAGGTTGTGGTGAGCCGAGATTGTGCCACTGCACTCCGGCCTGGTGACAGAGTGAGACTCCGTCTCAAAAAATATATATATACAATTTTTTATAGAGAGCGGGGTCTCTGCAAAGAGCTACTGTGTCCCGACA
>NW_016850072.1:0-1028 GCF_001698545.2 Rhinopithecus bieti | reverse complement strand
AAAGTATCTGCTACAGTAGTTTGGAGGACTAGAGGACTGATGGGTAAGTAAGGGTTGTTTTGTTGTTAGGTAAGTAGATATCAGGCAGTCCATTTCTAAAATATGCCTGATGAGGCTAGATACCTAAAGCTACCCTTAGCTCCAGGAATGAGTATCTCTCATCTCCAACAGAATCAAATGCTCTCAAGCTCTCTGGTTCTGGCATAGCAGAACCTAGGGAGGTCCAGATTTCCTTGTAGGTCAGCTTCCCATCCACGTCCTGGCCAGTCTTGTGGAATAAATCCTGAAGATCTTCAACGCTAGAAACTCCTAGGAGAGAGACAGGTTTTAGTTGGGCAGCTTTGTCAACTGGATCTCCAAGAAACTGTGAAAATTTTGCCAATGCTGATGGCTTTGATGTGAAACTCTGTACTTGCTCTTCATCGGCGGTTGCTGGAGGCCTGTTGCTCTCAGGTTTGTTTGTACGAGCACTGATCAGCTGGAGTTTCTCTCTTAGCTTGGATACCTCAGAATTTGAACTATCTTCTTTCTTTATGCTTTGGATTTTTGCCGTATCTGTTTTGTTGGTGACTTGATCCAAAGACGCTCTTTTCAGAGTGGCAGATCTATCACTCATCTGTTTCAAATTCTCACTATGGGTTTTATTGTCAAGTTCTGATGTGGTTGAAGGTGATGGAATGATCTGGTTGCTTCCAGGAGTCTCCTTCAAGAAGTGCTGATTCATATCACTCTGCAGTAATTCCATCGTTTTCTTGTGTTCACCCACAGTTTTCTGTAGTGCTTCCAAAGCAAGATGGACACTGTTTAAAGTATTGCCAATGGAAGCTATGCTCTTCTGAAGTCCCTCTACAGTGGTAGGCAGGCTAATCAAGTCTGCAGCTGACTTAATATTGGCTTTGAGGTAGTTCACTGCAGAAGTCAACAGAGAAATCTGCTTATTCTTTTCTGTGATGTTTATCCAGACTTTGTTCAAACCCATCTCTCCAGATTCAATCTTCTCAAGTTGTTTTGCTTGCTGAGTAGTTCTT
>NW_016850071.1:0-762 GCF_001698545.2 Rhinopithecus bieti | reverse complement strand
CCCGGCCGATATATTGTATTCTTAAAATGTGTAAAGATAATTAATATAAATTACATGCTCTTACCACATAAATGATAACAAGGTAAGATAATGCATTTATGAGTAACTTAGATTTAACCATTCCACATTGTATATGTACTTCAACACATCATGTTGTACACAGTAAAACAATTATATCCATCAATTTAAGAAAATAAAAGATATTTTAAAAGACAAACAAGAAAAACATTCATTTAGTGAAGGGGGGTTGAAAGATACTTAGCAAAACACTGGTTTGATATTTTGAAGTATTTCACTAAAAATGGAGTTGAATTTATTACTATTAATAGCATCATTTTTTGGTGTTTTTTCCCATATTGTTATACACTGATTTGAATAAAAATGGAAGTCCTCCTCTCTGTGAGAAACTTTCCCCTGCCTCATAACCTCTCAGCAAGAATTACTGTTATTACAACTGTTATTACAAATACGCCTTTGTGTTATATAAGGGTAAAGAAATTTCATTCATTTTTCTACTTATTGGAACAAGGTTTATTGCTGCCTTGACACTGAGAGGCCGAATGTCAGAAGTTATATATTTTTTTTTCCTAATAATATGTTCTAATCCAAGTTCAAGGAACAAAGCACTTTTCACGGAACAAAACATCTTGCTCTTCAGAAAGATTGAGATACATTATCTAAGATCTTTCTTCCTTTTCAATTGACAAGACATTCTTTTCTTATCCCTCAATTTCTGGGTATGCATTCAATAAACCTATCAGG
>NW_016850070.1:0-1621 GCF_001698545.2 Rhinopithecus bieti | reverse complement strand
AACAATTTGAAATATATATGGGCCTGAAGCTGTAGCACCTGATATATAAAGCAAATATTATTAGAGCTAGAGAGAGAGAGAGAGAGAGAGATAGAGAGAGAGTGAGCGAGCTCAATACAATAATAGCTAAAGACTTAAACACCCCACTTTCATAATTGGACACATCTTACAGATAAAATATCAGAAAAGAAACATTGGACTTAATATGCACTGTAGAACAAATGGACCTAATAGATATTCACAGAACATTTCGTCTAATGTTTACAGAAAACACATTCTAGTCCTCAGTACATGGATCATTCTCAAGGATAGACCATAAGTTATTTTACAAAACAAGTCTTAAAACATTCAAAAAATTTAAATAAAATTAAGTATCTTCTATGACCAGAATGGGATAAAACTGGAAATTAAAACCAAGAAGAATTTTGGAAATTATGAAAACGTGAAAGTTAAACAATATGCTCCTGAATGACCAGCAGGCCAATGAAGAAATTAGGAAAAAAAACCTGAAAAATTTCTTGAAACGAATGATAATGAAAATACAACCTACTAAAACCTATCGGATACAGTGAAAGCAATACTAAGAAGGGAATTTAGAGCTCTGAATGTCTACATCAAAAAAGAAGAAAAACTTCACATAAATAGCCTACATGATGCATCTTAAGGAACTAGAAAATCAAGAGTAAACCAAACCAAAAAACCAAACCAAAGAAATAATAAATATCAGAACAAATATAAATAAAATGGAAGCAAGGAGAACAATAAAAATATCAATGAAATGAAGAGCTTGTTTTTTAAAGGTCAACAAGACTGACTAATCTTTAGCCAGACTAAGAAAAAAAAAAAGAGAAGACCCAAACGAATAAAATCAGAGATGATAAAGAATGCATTACAGCTGATACCGAAGAAATTCAAAATATCATTGGTAGCTAGCTACTATGAGTAACTATATGTCAATAAATTGGAAAATCTAGAAGAATTAGACAAATTCCTAAACACATACAACCTACTGAGATTGAACCAGGAAGAAATCCAAAACTTGAACAAACCAGTAACAAGTAATGAGATAGAAGCCTTAATAAAAAGTCTCCCAGTAAAGAAAAGCCTGCGACCTCGTGTCTTTAATGCTGAATTCTACCAAACATTTAAAGACGTACTAATTCAACTCCTACTCAAACCATTCCAAAATATAGAGGATGAAGGAATATCAAACTATTCCAAAATAAAGAGGATGAAGGGATACATCTAAACTTATTCTATAAGACCAGTATTACTCATATATATGTATTTCTGAGATTTTGGTGCATCCATCACCCAAGTGGTGTACACTATACTCAATACGTAGTCTTTTATCCCTCACCCCTCTCCCACCTTTTCCACTGAGTCTGCAAAGTCTGATGTATCATTCATAGGCTTTTGCGTCCTCATAGCTTAGGTTCCACTTGCAAATGAGAACATATGATCTTTGGTTTTCCATTCCTGAGTTACTTTGCTTAGAATAATAGTCTCCAATTCCATTCAGATTGCTGTGAATGCCATAATTGTATTCCTATTTATGGCTGAGTAGTATTCCATGGTGTATATATATATATTTAGAGAATATATATAACTTAATAAATAT
>NW_016850069.1:0-1621 GCF_001698545.2 Rhinopithecus bieti | reverse complement strand
ACTATTTATTCCCATTAAAATACTGTCCCTTACTCCATCTACAGAACTCAAAAGAAAAAGAAAAAAAAATCGAAATACTGTCCCTACCTTTTTTGAGGATCTCTTTGAAGTAACCCATCAAGCAAATTAATAAAATCTGAAGAAGCTTTAGGACGAGAAGAATCTACAAACAAATTAATTTCCAAGAAAAAATGGTAAGTAGTAAATACATATCAATTTTATTTTTATCTCTTACATCAACATTTAAAGTAATAGTATTTTAAACACATAAATTATTATTAAGAGAACTCTAAATCCATTAACAACAATTACATCCTCCATTTGATGGGGCAGGATGGGGAGGTACAGAACACAAAGATTAAAAACATATTTTCCTAGATCACAAAAAAGAAATGTAAATCTCAAAAACTAAGTCTTAACAAACCTCTAAGCCTTCTCTTCACTGAACAATCCCAACAAGGATCACCAGCTTAACAAACTCAAACACTTGTCTTCAACTATTTTGGGGGTTTTTTTTGAGATAGTGTCTTGCTCTGTCACCCAGGCTAGAGTGCAGCGGCACGATCATGGTTCACTCCAGCCTCTACCTCCCAGGCTCAAGTGATCCTCTCACCCCAGCCTCCAGAGTAGTTGGGACTACAGGCATGTACCATCACGCCTAATTTTTGTTTGTTTTTTGTAGAGATGGGGTCTCACTATGCTGCCTAAGTTAGTCTCAAACTCCTGGGCTCCAGTGATCCACCTGCCTTGGATCTCCTAAAGTGCTGGGATTACAAGTGTGAGCCACTATGCTCAGCTCCAACTTTTTTTTTTTTTTTTTTTTGAGAAGGAGTTTCACTCTTGTTGCCCAGGCTGGAGTGCAATGGCACGATCTCGTTTCACTGCAACCTCTGCCTCCCAGGTACATGCGATTCTCCTGTCTCAGACTCCCAAGTAGCTCGGATTACAGGCATGTGCCACCATGCCTGGCTAATTTTTTTGTATTTAGTAGAGACAGGGTTTCACCATGATAGTCAGGCTGGTCACAAACTCCTGACCTCAGGTGATCCACCCACCTCGGCCTCCCAAAGTGCTAGGATTACAGGTGTGAGCCACCATGCGCAGCCCTAATTAACTATTAATTATACCTTATTCTTTGAAGTATTCCTAACTTGAACAACTTTGCATTACAATGTACTATGATTAGAATATTTGCAATCCCTCTTTTAAGATTTTTAACAGAAATAAGAAGCATTACATTATGACAGTGTCCAATACCACTAATCTCATAATGTTTTGTCTTTTTAAATTAGTTATATACCATATCCAGGTCATCAGTCTATGGTTAAAAGTAGTAGTAATGGTCACACATTGTGGCTCATACTTGAAATCCCAGCACTCTGGGAGGCCAAGGCAGGTGGATCAATCAAGGCCAGGAGTTCAAGACAAGCTAGGCAACACAGCAAGACCCTGTCTCCACAAAAAAATTTAAAAATTAGCCATTCCTGGTGGTGTGTGCCTGTAGTCTTGGCTACTCAGGAGGCTGACTGCACCACTGCACTCCAGCCTGAGTGACACAGCAGAACCCTGTCTCTCAAAATAATAATAATAATAATAATAATAATAATAATAATAAATAATA
>NW_016850068.1:0-1619 GCF_001698545.2 Rhinopithecus bieti | reverse complement strand
GATGGAGTTTGGCTCTTGTTGCCCAGGCAGGAGTGTAGTGGCAGAATCTCAGGTCACTGCAAGTTCTGCCTCCCGGGTTTACGCCATTCTCCTGCCTCAACCTCCCGAGTAGCTGGGACTACAGGCGCCCGCCACCTCGCCCGGCTAGTTCTTTTTTTTTTTTTGTATTTTTTAGTAGAGACAGGGTTTCACCGTGTTAGCCAGGATGGTCTCGATCTCCTGACCTCGTGATCCGCCCGTCTCGGCCTCCCAAAGTGCTGGGATTACAAGCTTGAGTCACCGCGCGCGGCCAACTCTTCTTCTTATAAGGACACAAGTCATATTGAATTAGGGGCTACCCATATTACCTATCTTAACCATAAGTACCACTTTAAAGGCCCTATCTCCAAATATGGTCACATTCTGAGGTATTAGGTGTTAGGGGTGTTATTTTTTGTAGGACACAATTCAACCTCAAACACCACATAATTGCACCAGTAGTATTGACAATCTTCTGCTGTTACATAACAAAAATCCTCTTTCCTCCAGTTTTAAATAAGATTTACCTCATTCACCTGTAGGTCATTACCAATGGGAAGGGGAACATCACACACCGGGGCCTATCATGGGGAGGGGGGAGGGGGGAGGGATTGCATTGGGAGTTATACCTGGTATAAATGATGAATTGATGGATGCTGACGAGTTGATGGGTGCAGCACACCAACATGGCACAAGTATACATATGTAACAAACCTGCATGTTATGCACATGTACCCTAGAACTTAAAGTATAATAAAAAAAAAAAAAATGAAAGAACATTGGGTTTCTATTAACGATTTCCTTAACATACCTCAGGCATTTTTTGTTTGTTTGTTTGTTTGTTTGTTTGTTTGTTTTCACAGTCTCTCCTCCAAGTCCACTAAGGAGTTCAAAGTTATTCCTACATTTTAGGGTGTTCTTTCAAAAGCATCTCAGTTACAGGTACTGAAATACATACTAAGTATTTATTGCAACATAATAGTTTGTTCCAACACATCAGCTTTAAACAATGCAAACTGATTATCCCACACGATTTCTGAGGGTCAAAAATGTGGGAGAAGTTTTTCTGGGTATTTCTGGTTCAGGATCTCTCACTGGGTTGCAACCAAGCTGTTGACCAGAGACGAACCTTGAAAGAGCTTTGAGTGAGACTAGAAATTTCCCTTCCAAATTCAATCAAATGGTTGTTTGTAGATATCAGTTTGGATAAAACTCATCAATGATAATAAATGTTTTAATAAAATAGCTATAGGTAATATTGATTAAGCACATTTTCAAGAGCTTGTGCATTGCTTAATTTTACACTCACAATAAACTTACCATGTTAATATTATTCCATGCCCGTGTTATAGCTAAAGTTATTAAAGGAATTGTGCATGGTTGCACAAGCGAAGACGGAAGAACTGAAACTTGAAATCAAATGGCTTTAAATTTTGAAAGCCTCAAATGTGCTTATATTACTTTCTTATCCAAAATGGCTTGATGGGCCGGGCGTGGTGACTCATGCCTGTAATCCCAGCCCTTTGGGAAGTCCAAACAGGTGAATCACCTGAGTTCAGAAGTTAGAGCCCAGTCTCAAACATGGCAAAACCTAGTCTCTA
>NW_016850067.1:0-1160 GCF_001698545.2 Rhinopithecus bieti | reverse complement strand
TATTTATGTGTGTGTGTGTGTATATATATATATATATATATATATATATATATATTGAAACAAACGTTCACTCTGTCACAAAGGCTGTAGTGCTGTGGTGCAATCTCAGCTCACTGCAACCTCCACCTCCTGGGTTCAAGTGATTCTCCTGCCTCAGCCTCCCAAGTAGCTGGGATTATAGGCATGCGCCACCACACCCAGCTGATTTTGTATTTTTAGTAGAAACAGGGTTTCACCATGTTGGTCAGGCTAGTCTCGAACTCCTGACCTCAAGTGGTCCATCTGCCTCAGCCTCCCAAAGTGCTGGATTAGAGGCATGACCACCACACCCGGCCCCACTGGTATATTTCTAAGATTATGATAACAGGGTCAGCTTGTGTGGAAATAAACCCAAATCTGCATTTACGGGTTGAGCACCCCTAATCCAATATGCTCCACAATCCAAAACCCTTTATTTTTTCTCGAGACGGAGTCTCGCTCTGTCACCCAGGATGGAGTGCAGTGGTGCCATCTCGGCTCACTGCAAGCTCCACATCCCGGGTTCATGCCATTCTCCTGCCTCAGCCTCCCTAGTAGCTGGGACTACAGGCGCTTGCCACCTCGCCTGGCTAATTTTTTGTATATTTAGTAGAGACGGGGTTTCACTGTGTTAGCCAGGATGGTCTCAATCTCCTGACCTCGTGATCTGCCTGCCTCGGCCTCCCAAAGTGCTGGGATTACAGGTGTGAGCCACCACGCCCAGCCAATCCCAAACTCTTTGAATGCCATGATGTCACAAGTGGAAAATTTCACACCTGACCACATGTGATGAGTACACAAAATTATTTAAGATGTTATATAAAGTGTATGAAACATAAATGAATTTCGTGTTTTGACCAGTCACCGTGGCTCATGCCTGTAATCCCAGCACTTTGGGAGGCCAAGGTGGGCAGATCACTTGAGATCAGGAGTTTGATACCAGCCTGTCCAGCATGGTGAAACCCCCATCTCTACTAAAAATACAACAATTAGCTGGGTGTGGTGGTGCACACCTGTAATTCCAGCTACTCAGGAGCCTGAGGCAGGAGAATTGCTTGAACATGGAAGGCGGAGGTTGCAGTGAGCTGAGATTACGCCACTGCACTCCAGTCTGCATGACAGGGTGAGACACATCTCAAAAA
>NW_016850066.1:0-762 GCF_001698545.2 Rhinopithecus bieti | reverse complement strand
TGCTGTGCCCGTTTGCTAAGACCCTTGGTAGAGTGCAGTATTGGGGTGGGAGTTACCTGATTTTCCTGGTGTTGTGTGTCTCAGTTCCCCTGGTTAGGAAAAGGGATTCCCTTCCCCCTTGTGCTTCCTAGGTGAGGCGATGCCTCGCCCTGCTTCAGCTCTGGCTGGTCGGGCTGCAGTAGCTGACCAGCACCAATTGTCCAGCACTCCCTAGTGAGATGAACCCAGTACCTCAGTTGAAAATGCAGAAATCACCTGTCTTCTGTGTCGCTGGCGCTGGGAGCTGGAGACTGGAGCTGTTCCTATTCTGTCATCTTGCTCCGCCCCCCTCGTGCAGTTATTTATAACTGCAATAAGGAAAATTTAAGCTTTGTCAAGATCCCGTATCAACAATGTTTTATCAAACATATTTACAGGGATTCTGACAATTTACAGAGAATTTTTATACCCATCATAACCCTTTTGATTCTCTCAATTACCCTTGCCTATGGTAAAATTATTCCCACTTTAAAAATAAGGAAGCTGGGCCTTGGAGATTCAGTATTTTGTTCAAGGACACAGAGACTGAAGATGACAGGGCCGAGGCTGGAACCCTATCTCCTAACTCTTACATCATTCCCTCCAAGCAAGAAATTCAGTTCAACCAGAGTCACCAACATTTACTTACCATGTACTATGAGGCAATATTTCATTACTCAGGATAATCAGTGACTTTCCAATACACATTAACCAACTCAGCAGTTGCAACACAGGTTGATTACG
>NW_016850065.1:0-1351 GCF_001698545.2 Rhinopithecus bieti | reverse complement strand
CAGGAGATGGAGACCATCCTGGTGAACGCAGTGAAACCCCGTCTCTATTAAAAATACAAAAAAATTAGCCGGGCATGGTGGCGGGCTCCTGTAGTCCCAACTGCTCGGGAGGCTGAGGCAGGAGAATGGCGTGAGCCCGGGAGGCGGAGCTTGCAGTGAGCCGACATCACGCCACTGCACTCCAGCCTGGGCGACAGAGCGAGACTCTGTCTCAAAAAAAAAAAAAAAAAAAAGATTTATAGGAAAATATCAGTGTAAATGAGCCATAACTTTTTTCAAATTTTAGTAAAATACTATAGATATATAACATAAAATTTACCATTTTAGCCATTTTTAAGTGTATATTTCTGTGGCGGTAAGTACATTCACATTGTTGTGCAACCATCACCACTACTCATCTCCAGAACTTTTTCAGCTTCCCAAACTGAAACTCCATCCCCATTAAACACGAACTGCCCATTCCTTCTTCCTTAGCCCCTAGCAACCACCATTCTACTTTCTGTCTCTATACTTTGCCTATTACTAGGTACCTCATACAAGTAGAATCATACAATATTTGTGGGATAACTGTTTTTTTTTCCTTTGAGACAGAGTTTTGCTCTTGATGCCCAGGCTAGAGTGCAGTGGTGTGATCTTGACTCACTGCAACCTCTGTCTCCCAGGTTCAAGTGATTCTCCTGCCTCAACCTCCTAAATAACTGGGGTTATAGGCACCTGCCACCACACCTGTTTTTTTGTTTGTTTTTTTGTTTGTTTGTTTGTTTGTTTGTTTTGAGACGATGTCTCGCTCTTGTTCCCTAGGTTGGAGTGCAGTGGTGTGATCTCGGCTCACTGCAACCTCTGCCTCCTGGGTTCAAGCAATTCTCCTGCCTCAGTGTCCCGAGTAGCTGGGATTATGGGCACCTGCCACCACACCCGGCTAAGTTTTGTATTTTAGTAGAGATGGTGTTTCACCATGTTGGCCAGGCTAGTCTCAAACTCCTGAACTCAGGTGATCCGCCTGCCTCGACCTCCCAAAGTGCTGGGATTACAGGCATGAGCCACCACACCCAGCCTACACCAGTATTTTTAGTAGACACAGGGTTTCACCATGTTGCCTAGGCTGGTCTCGAACTCCTGACCTCAGGTGATCTGCCCGCCTTGGCCTCCCAGAGTGCTGGGATTACAGGCGTGAGTCACCATGCCCAGCCTATAATTTCCTTAAGGACTATTTTCCTTCTTTTTCTAATAATTCCTTTAGCTTAGCTTTCTGTAGTTACCAAATTATTTGAGATTTCCATTAAGGCCTTTATTAAAAAGTAATATAATATTATTGTAATATAACATATTATTAAGAGAAAATGGCATAAAG
>NW_016850064.1:0-761 GCF_001698545.2 Rhinopithecus bieti | reverse complement strand
GGGAGCAAAAGTATGTTGCTATCAAGGAAAATATCCGAAGTCTCTGGCTTAAACCTGAGCATCTCCAGCTCTGGGACAGGTGGCTGGGCAGGGAGACAAACTGAATCAAGGGCCTAACTCTGAAGAGTTCCCTCTCCCGAGAATTCTGCAGGAGTTTCCCTGACCTCATGGCCGCCTCTCATCTTTTCCTCTTGTTTTCCCCCCAGGACTGATATGCAATACATTTTTTTAAAAATAGAGATTACTCCTTTTGAAAGCAGTGCTTTTTAACCACCCCCCATCTGATAGGCATTTGGATTATTTCTTTCAGATAACAATTTGGCATCGTGTTGCCTCTTCTAGGAAGGGTGCAGTTACCCCACTCCTACCTACATGCATATCCTAGGGGAACTCACATATCCCTGGGACCGGAAAGCAATGTCCCAGGATGTTCAATGCAGCAAGGTCTGTATAATTGAGACAACCTGAAGGTCAATGAAGAGGGGAAGAGATACATAGTAGCATATTCTTCCCACGGAATGCTATCCAACAATGAAAACAAATGAACTATTTGTATGAACATGGATTCATCTCACAGAACCGTGACAACTGAAAAAGCAAGCAAATGATAAAATCAGCAAGAGACAATTTATAAAAAGTCTAAAAGCAAGGCCAGATGTAATGGCTCACGTCTGTAATGCTAGCACTTTCAGAAGCTGAGGTGGGTAGATCGCTTGAGCCCAGGATTTGGAGACCGGCTTGAACAATATGGTGAGATGAAA
>NW_016850063.1:0-1351 GCF_001698545.2 Rhinopithecus bieti | reverse complement strand
TCACAGAGTGAGACTCCGTCTCAAAAAAAAAAAAAAAAAAAAAAAAGAAAGGAAGAAAGTAGTGAAAAGGTGATGATGCCCAAATGCCAGTCCTCAGGGGACAGGTGTGACAGGGCTGAGCCTGGGGGTGGGGGTGGGGCTGCTCTTCCAAGAATGGGCCTCACCTATACTCCTCCTCCCTGGATCTCAACGTGTCATCAGTGGAAAACACAAAATCGAAGCCCTATGCACAGCACAGATCATTCTCATGGGAGCTGTTTCACTGGCGCACACAAAACTATGGTCCTGCAAACTGCTGTAATCATAAACAGGCAGGTGAGGCCGGGCGCGGTGGTTCATGCCTGTAATCCCACTCAAGCCCTGAGCTTGGCTCTGGGGAACCAGGACCACCATCTCCAGAAAGAAAGAAAAGGTGCAAAGGCAGTAAGCACAGAGAGTTCCCAGGCGCCCTTCACCCAACTTCTTTCACATTAGCATTTTACAAAACCACAGGACAATCAGCAACACTAAGGCATTCACATTGATGCATTTTTTTTTTCTCTTTTTTTTTGAGACTAATTCTTGCTTTGTCATCCAGGCTGGAGTGCAGTGGCACAATCTCGGCTCTCTGCAGCCTTCGCCTCCCAGGTTCAAGCAATTCTCCTGCCTTAGCCTCCCAAGTAGCTGGGATTATAGGCACTTGCCACCATGTCCTCCTAATTTTTTGTATTTTCAGTAGACAGGGTTTTACTATGTTGGCCAGGCTGATCCCAAACTCCTGGCTTCAGATCGTCCACCTGCCTTGGCCTCCCAAAGTGCTGGGATTACAGGCGTGAGCCACCGTGCCCAGCCGATGCAACAATATTAATCAGACCATAGGTCATATTCAGGCCTCACGGCTTCTTCCTGATGTCCATTTTCTGCTCCAGGATCTCACGTCACACTGCAACCACCCAGGAGCCTTTCCTTGGGCTTTGTCTTTTGTGACCTTGACATAGTGAAGAGTATTAAGTATTTTGCAGAGTGTGCCTCAGTTCAGGTTTGCCTGATGTCCCCTTGTGTTTTAAAATAATACGTAATTTGGCCGGGCGCGGTGGCTCAAGCCTGTAATCCCAGCACTTTGGGAGGCCGAGACGGGCAGATCACGAGGTCAGAAGATCGAAACCATCCTGGCTAACACAGTGAAACCCCATCTCTGCTAAAAAAAAAAAAATACAAAAAACTAGCCGGGCGAGGTGGTGGGCGCCTATAGTCCCAGCTACTCGGGAGGCTGAGGCAGGAGAATGGCCTAAACCCGGCAGGCGCAGCTTGCAGTGAGCTGAGATCTGTCCGCTGCACCCCACCCGGGGTGCCAAACCACTGCTCTGTCTCA
>NW_016850062.1:0-1210 GCF_001698545.2 Rhinopithecus bieti | reverse complement strand
TGCTCTGTCTCCAGGCTGGAGTGCAGTGGCATGATCTTGGCTCACTGCAACCTCCACTCCCTGGGTTCAAGCGATTCTCCTGCCTCAGCCTTCCAAGCAGCTGGGACTACAGGCGCGCATCACAACACCCAGCTAATTTTTGTATTTTTAGTAGAGATGGGGTTTCACCATGTTGGTCAGGATGGTCTCGATCTCTTGACCTCATGATCTGCTCACCTCGGCCTCCCAAAGTGCTGGGATTACAGGTGTGAGCCACTGTACCTGGCCTTGTTCCCTTTTTTCATTCATTCATTCATTCATTCATTCATTCATTCATTATTGCTTATGTATTATGAATAATGTCATTGTCTTCAAGAAGCTCACCATCTGCCAAGAAGACATACCAGCCAGGGCTCCAGGCTGAATGTAACCTACATTGTGGGAAGAGTTGATAAGGTGCAGTGGGAATCAGGAGAGGGAGGGGTGGTGGCAAGCTGATGGAATGTCATCAGAGAAGGCTTAAGGAAGGGGATGTTTGATACCCAATTGTGTTTGCTGAGTACCTATTATATGCCAGGCACTGCTGTGAGAGGGATTTAGGGATGAACAAGAAACAAGAAAAAAATGAAACAAGTTAATTGGAGGTTGTGAGGAGTTAGTGTTTATTGCGATCTTGCCATGTGCAGACACGATTCTAAGAGTTTTTCATAGATTGACTCACTTAATCCTCCCAGTCCTTCTGTGAAGCTGGAGACCGTTATTATCCCCATTTTGCAGGCAAGGAGTCTGTTTCAATTATCTATGGCCACATAACAATCTACCCCAAAACTGAGCAGCTTAAAACAGCAATTTTATTTGTTTGCAATTTGGGGGTTCAGAAACTCAGGCAGGGCTTAATGGAAACAGCTCATCTCTACACTGCAGTATTAGCCCTGATTGGGGATCAAGATGGCCTTACTCAGTTGACTCGGGCCGTAGGGCTAGCTGTCAGCTGGGGCACATCAGCTGTCCTTTCTCTGACCCCTCTCTGTAGCAGGATAGCCAGAACTTCTGTATATGGTGGCCAGCTTCCCAGAGTACGAAAACAGAAGCTGCAAAGGACATAGCATCATGTCCACCACATTTGATGGGCCCGTGAATGTCACGGGGCCAGCAAAGATTCAAATGGAAAGGAAACTGACATGGAGAAGTGGTAAACTCACCTTGCAAAGGGCACACAGGATGGAAACAA
>NW_016850061.1:0-1350 GCF_001698545.2 Rhinopithecus bieti | reverse complement strand
AAAAAAAAAAAAATTAAAAAAATTTTTTTTAAAGAAAAGGGATTTGGGGTCAGAACTGGCTCTCAGGCTCTCACCTATAATACCAACACTTTGGGAGGCCAAAGCAGGAAAGTAGCTTGAGCCCAGGAGTTTGAGGCCAGCCCTGGTAACACAGTGAGACCCCATCTCTACACAAAAATGAAAAAAAAAAAAAAAAAATCCAGACATAGTAGTGTGCACGTGTAGTCCCAGCTACTCGGGAGGCTGAGGTGGGAGGATTGCTTGAGCCCAGGAGGTCAAGGCTACAGTAAGCCATGATAGTGCTATTGCACTCCAGCTGGGTAACGGCAGCAAAGCAAGACTCTGTCTCAAAAACAAAAACAAACAAAAAAACGGCTCTTGGTGCCTGACCTCTGGGTCAGTCCTTGGGCAAAGCACTTAACCTGTAGGAGCTATAGTTTCCTCATCTGCAAGGCTAACAAATACCATTCAGCACACCTCACCAAGGCTGAATTTAGCAAATCTAAATTCAGGGGAAGAAAGCAGCCGCAGAAGAGTGCATGTACAAGGATACCACTTAATATTATTTCAAAACAAGCAACGCAGCCTTTTGCACGGAGACACAGGCTAAGGACATGGGTGGCCACAGTGATCCAGGATCATTGTTATCAGTTGGGAGGGCAAGAGCAGGCAGGGGAGTCAATTTGGCTTGGAACATCTTATCTCTTAAGGTGGATAAAAGGGACATGAATATTATTTATTTATTTATTTATTTATTTGAGACAGAGTCTCACCCTGTCACCCAGGCTGGAGTACAATGGCGCAATCTCGGCTCACCGCAACCTCTGCCTACCAGGTTCAAGCAATTTTCCTGCCTCAGCCTCCCAAGTAACTGGGATTATAGGCATGCGCCACCACACCCAGCTAATTTTTTGTATCTTTAGTAGAGATGGGGTTTCACTATGTTGGCTAGGCTGGTCTCGAACTCCTGACCTCGTGATGTGCCCGCCTTGGCCTCCCAAAGTGCTGGGATTACAGGTGTGAGCCACTGCGCCCGGCCAATATTTTTCTTACCATCTTGTTATTTCCAAAATATTTCCTAACACAACTTAAGGTCTTAAGGTCCTACCTTCAGCTGGGACCTGGCAGCTTCTCTCAGTGAGATAGGCATGTGTGTCTTTTGTCTTTTAGCTCTTTGAGGAGTTGCAGGAGCTGCTGACACATGACACCAAGGACCAGAGCCCCTCACAGGCACCAGGGCTTCGCCAGCGGGCCAGCAACAAAGGGCAAGGTGAGAGCATCCAGGGAGGGGCATTTCCTCTGGGCTACAGATGGAGAGGGACCTGACTGTCTGACTCTAGTATCTCTACT
>NW_016850060.1:0-1347 GCF_001698545.2 Rhinopithecus bieti | reverse complement strand
CTAGGAGAAGAAAGGTATATTTCTGTGAGTGGAATGCACATGTCACCAAGCAGCTCGTCAGAATGCTTCTCTCCTATTTCTATCTGACGACGATTCCTTTCTCACCATAACACTCAAATCACTCCTGAATATCCCTTTGCAGTCTAAACAAAAACAGTGCTATGATACCTCTCAATGAAAAGGGAAGCTTAACTGTGAGAGCAGAATTCACGTGACACAGAGCAGATTCACAGAAGCTTCCTTCTGGTTTCTGTCTGAAGTTATTTCTTTTCAGGATATTCTAAAACCGTCTCCAAATGTCCTTACTCAGATTCCACAGAAACAGTGATTTCAAACTGCTCACTCCAAAGAATGATTTAACCCTTTGAAACGAATACAAACATCACAAAACAGTTGCACAGAAAGCTTCTCTCCAGTTTTTATCTGACTCTATTTCCTATTTGACCATAGGCCCGAATTTGATCCCAAATTTCCCTTTGTGGATCCATCCACGAGGGAGTTTCCAAGCTGCATAATGTAAAGAAAGCTTCATCTATGTGAGAAGAATAAACAGAGAAAAAAGCAGATTCACAGAAAGCTTCTTTCCACTTTTATCTGAAGATATTTCCTTTTCACCATAGTCTTGAGTGTGCTCCCGAAAGTCCCTTCGTGGATCCGTCCATGACAGTTTTCAAGCTGTGTAATGTAAGGAAACCTTTATCTATGTGAGATGATTACACATATCACCGAGTAGTTTCTAGAAAGCTTCTTTCCAGGTTTTTTCTGGGGCTATTTCCCTTTTCATCACCGGCATCAACATGCTCCCGAATATCACTTGGTACCTGTTTCGCCAGAAGGGTTTCCCCAACACTGTATGAGAAGAGAGGTATAACATTGTGAGTGTAATGCACACGTCACAAAGCAGTTCCTCGGAAACCTTCTTGCAAGATTCGTTCTGAACATATATACTTTTTCACCGTAAGTCTCAAAGTGCTCCCGAATGTCCCATCACACGATAAGCATACACAGGGTTATAAAACTACTCAATGTAAGGAGAGACTTAACTAAGCAAGAGGAATTAAGCCGACACAGAGAAGTTTCACAGAAAGCTTCCTTCTGGATTTTACCTGAGGACATTTCTTTCTCCATGTTCGAAGGATCGTTCCCAAATGTCCTTCCTCAGATTCCACAAAACTGTGACTTCAATCTGCACAATCCAAAGAACGGTTGAAATCTAGAAGACGAATACACACATCACAAAGCCGATGCTCCGAAAGTTACTCTGCAGGTTTCATTGGAAGATGTTTCCTTGCTCAGCTTGCTCACAGAAATCGGAGATGTTTCCTTGCTCACAGAAAACTCTGTTAG
>NW_016850059.1:0-1350 GCF_001698545.2 Rhinopithecus bieti | reverse complement strand
TCTCGGCCTCCCAAAGTGCTGGGATTACAGGCTTGAGCCACCGTGCCCGGCAGGAAAGGGACTATTTTCATCCTTGCTTTAAAATTAACCTATAAACTAAATTCCTCCCATAGTTAACGTGGCCTATGTGCAGAGATAAGGAAGGAAGTTAACCTAAAATATATCATTGTGGGAGGGTAGCATTGAGAATTGGAGGTAGTCATGATAGGCCTTTGTTTCACTGTTTCAATACCAAATTGTTCCAGCACCATTTATGAAACAATCCACCAATCAATCCACAACACTAACTCTACCACATATAATATTTTCATGCATGTGGATCTGTTTCTAGGCTTTTCCCCATTATTTTGGTCTGTATAATACTGCGCCAATATTATACTTTCTTGATTACTATAGTTTTGAAATAAAACTTGACACCTTGAACTTGGGAGGACAAGTTCTCCCATCTTCTTCAAAGATCATTTTGCAATAATAGTAGTGATGTGAAATAATAGTAGTGATGATGGACATCTTTTATCTTTTTCCTCACTTTATTGGAAATGTTTATAAGTTCCGGCATTAAGCATGATGTTGAGCTGAGATCAATTTATCTTACCATGCTAAGGAAATATCCATCTATATCTACCTAAGTCAATATTTTTATCAAGTATTGTTGTCAAATTTGGCCAAATGTATTTTCAGCATCTACGGAGACCATTTTATGATTTTTCTTCAAATCTACCCATATGATCAGATATACTAATGTATTTCCAATATCGAAATATCTAGAGTAAACCTCAGAGCACATTTTATTTCTTCATGCTTTCTGGCCATGTTCTTTTTCTCACCATCTCTTATTTTTTCTTTCTTCTTTTCTTTTCTTTCTTTCTTTTTTTTTTTTTTGAGACGGAGTCTCGCTCAGTCGCCCAGGCTGGAGTGCAGTGGCGCAGTCTTGGCTCACTACAAGTTCCGTCTCCGAGGTTCACGTCATTCTTCTGCCTCAGCCTCCCAAGTAGCTAGGACTACAGGCACCCACCAGGATGCCCGGCTAATTTTTAGTAGAGACGGGGTTTCACCGTGTTAGCCAGGATGGGGTCGATCTCCTGACCTCATGATCTGCCCGCCTCAGTCTCCCAGAATGGTGAGATTACAGGCGTGAGCCACCGTGCCCGGCCTCTTTTTTCTTTTCTTTTCTATTCTTTATTTATTTTGAGACAGGGTCTCGCTCTGTCGCCCAGGCTGGAGAGTGCAGTGGCACCATCCCAGCTCACTGCAACTTCCGCCTCCTCCCAGATTAAAGCGATTCTCCTGCCTCAGCCTTCGAGTAGCTGGGACTACAGGCACTATGTTCACATAGCAAAGGATATATAT
>NW_016850058.1:0-225 GCF_001698545.2 Rhinopithecus bieti | reverse complement strand
GCTACGTGAAAACAATGCTGTACCTTGGTGAGATGAATTCACACATCACAAACAAGTTTCTTAGCATGCTTCTTTCTAGTTTTTATATGTAGATATTTCCTTTGTCACCATAGGCTTCAAGGTGATTCAAAATATCCCTTCTCGATTCCCAAAAACAGTGCTACCAAACTGCTCCATGAAAATAGTGGTGTAACTGTGTGAGATGAACTCACACATCACAAACGT
>NW_016850057.1:0-584 GCF_001698545.2 Rhinopithecus bieti | reverse complement strand
AAAGAAAGAAAGAAAGAAAGAAAGAAAGAAAGAAAGAAAAAGAGAGAGAGAGAGAAAGAGATGAGGCCTTCCATATGGACATCTTTCCGGGTCAGCATATGGTCAGAGCTTCCTCATTCTTCATGACTGCTGCCTATTCTAGACCCTAGTATGGATGGACCTTAGTGAATCTGATCCTTCCCCTAATAAAGATTATCTAAGACGTTCCCAAGCTTTTTGATTTTTACAGTGGCCTTTTAATACTCATAGCAGTCTTTTGAGGATAGCAGCATTACGCCTATTTTAAACAAAGAAAACTGAAGCTCAGAAAGGTAGAATAACTAGCTCAGGGGGGCAGTTACTACAAGGTAGTACCAGGATGCAATCCCAGGTCGGTTTGACTTCATGTTTATATAAAGCCGTTGATACTGAGGTTGGATCACAGCCACTCTCAGTAAGTCAAGATCATCATTCCTACAGTTTGATACTAATAAATATCAATACACAAATGGAGTCATTACCCTTGCCTGGAAGGGCAGAGGGAAGAAGAATAAAACTAACTTCTACTTAGCACTCAGAATGTGTATAGCACCTTACCAAACGTC
>NW_016850056.1:0-225 GCF_001698545.2 Rhinopithecus bieti | reverse complement strand
TTGGTGTACCATTTTCTCTTCCAACTGCTTCCCTTTGTCTGCAAGAGAGGCTCGGATAAGATGGATGTTTTGTTTGACTTCTTTGATATCCTGAACTTTCTGTAGCTCTTTATTTTTCTTCAATCTGTTCATTATAAATTTAGCTTGGCGTTTCTGTTTGATCTCTTCAACTCTCTTCATTGCTTCAATAGTCTTATTCCATAGCTCTCGCTGGTATTTGATAGG
>NW_016850055.1:0-223 GCF_001698545.2 Rhinopithecus bieti | reverse complement strand
ATCCTTCAGCCCACTTTTGATGGGGTTTTTTTTTTCTTGTAAATTTGTTTAAGTTCTTTGTAGATTCTGGATATTAGCCCTTTGTCAGATGGATAGATTGCAAAATTTTCTCCCATTCTGTAGGTTGCCTGTTCACTTTGATGATAGTTTCTTTTGCTGTGCAGAAGCTCTTTAGTTTCTTTAGATCCCATTTGTCAATTTTGGCTTTTGTTGCAATTGTTTA
>NW_016850054.1:0-223 GCF_001698545.2 Rhinopithecus bieti | reverse complement strand
CGGGTGGATCACAAGGTCAGAAGATCGAGACCATCCGGGCTAACATGGTGAAACCCCGTCTCCACTAAAATACAAAAATTAGCCAGGCGTGGTGGCGGGCGCCTGTAGTCCCAGCTACTCGGGAGACTGAGGCAGGAGAATGGCGTGAACCCGGGAGGCGGAGCTTGCAGTGAGCTGAGATCCGGCCACTGCACTCCAGCCTGGGCGACAGATCGAGACTCCG
>NW_016850053.1:0-226 GCF_001698545.2 Rhinopithecus bieti | reverse complement strand
CGGATCACAAGGTCAGGAGATCGAGACTATGGTGAAACCCCGTCTCTACTAAAAATACAAAAAAAATTAGCTGGGCGTGGTGGCGGACGCCTGTAGTCCCAGCTACTCAGGAGGCTGAGACAGGAGAATGACGTGAACCCGGGAGGCGGCGCTTGCAGTGAGCTGAGATCCGGCCACTGCACTCCAGCCTGGGCGACAGAGCGAGACTCCGTCTCAAAAAAAAAAT
>NW_016850052.1:0-1351 GCF_001698545.2 Rhinopithecus bieti | reverse complement strand
TTTTTTTTTTTTTGAGACAGAGTTTTGCTCTTGTTGCCCAGGCTGGAGTGCAATGACATGATCTTGGCTCACTGCAACCTCCATCTCCTGGGTTCAAGTGATTCTCCTGCCTCAGCCTCCCAAGTAGCTGGGATTACAGGCATGCGCCACCACAACTGGCTAATTTTGTATTGCTAGTAGAGACGGAGTTTTGCCATTTTGGTCAGGCTGGTCTCAATCTCCTGACCTCAGGTGATTCACCCACCCTGGCCTCCCAAAGTGCTGGGATTACAGGTGTAAGCCATCATGCCCAGCCAATGGAGGTGTTTTCTCAAGCTATGGATCTGACTGGTTCAATAATTTGTTGTACTGTGAATAAGAACACCCCATACATTTGGGAAATTAGAAATATAATGTCTAAGATGAATAAAATAGTTCCAATTAGTAAAATGACACCTCAATTGAGAAAATAGAGAAAGAGAGCAGGAGAAGAGATGAGAGAGAGAGGTCCCATTACTGAGATTTTGCATTTCATTTAGTATTTTTAATTTGTCAACAATCTTAAAAGTTATATACTTTGCTTGTTTTAATGACAAGGAAACAGAAGCTTAGAAAAGGTAAGTGAATTTCTCAAAGGTAGATAGCAGATCTGCCTAATTCTAGACTCTGTGCAACCTTGTGAACGTATTACATAGTAAAACCACAAAGACTTGCTCTAGCAGAGTGAAAAGAAATCTTTATCGTTTATAGAGACTGGCATGTGGCAGAACTGCTTAAGAATTTGAGAAATGAAATAAATAAATATCGAAGCTGCTGACATTTATTAATGCTGAAGGGTGAGCATCTAAAATAAATAATTGTTTGCTTAACAGAGCAGCTTCATTAGTTTTGGGTAGTATGAAATCAGATCCTGAGCTTAGAGTTGGTGAAGTGAAGAAGTGCATAACTCTGCATAAGAAAGAAATGGGGGCCGGTTATGGTGGCTCACGCCTGTAATCCCAGCACTTTGGGATGCCAAGGTGGGTGGATCACCTGAGGTCAGGAGTTCAAGGCCAGCCTGGCCAACATGGTGAAACCCCATCTGTACTAAAATTATAAACATTAGCCAGGTGTTGTGGCACACACTTGTAATCCTAGCTGCTCAGGAAGCTGAGGCAGGAGGATCACTTGAACCCGGGGAGGTGGAGGTTGCAGTGAGCCGAGATAGCATCATTGCACTCCAGCCTGGGCGACAAGAGCAAAACTCCATATCAATCAATCAATAAATAAAATAATAAAAAGGGGATTTTAGCACTTGGAGGAGGGATTCCTGGAGAGAAAGATATTTAACAACTCAAGAAAATGTAAGTAAGAGTTACAGCTTAAGAGTAGA
>NW_016850051.1:0-1619 GCF_001698545.2 Rhinopithecus bieti | reverse complement strand
TTTTATTTTTTTGAGACAGAGTTTTGCTCTGTCACCCAGGTTGGAATGAATGTTACTGAATGTATGGTTTTCATTAGGCACTATGCTAGATACTTTACATTTATTGCTCATGTAGTCTTCACAGAAACCTTGTGGGATTTACATACATTTTTGTTGCAAATATACATGCAAATTGAATTGCTGTATCATAATCATATGTTTAATCTTTGAAGGTACTACAAAAGCCAAAATGCTTCCCAAAGTTGTTCTAAAATTAGTTACTGAAATCATCTGGGCCAGGACATTTTTTTTTTTTTTACAAGCTTTTAAATCACAGATTCCATTTATTTAATATTTAGGACTGCTCAGGTAATCCACAATATGTTGGAAGAGCTTTGGTAGTTTGTGTTTTTTAGGGAATTTATCCATTTTCTCTACTTTTTCTAATTTATGTGCACAGAATTGCTGGTAGGGTTCCTTTATTCTCATTTTAATAGCTATAGGATTTCTAGTCATATCTTTAGGATCTCTCTTTGTTCTGGTAATTTTTTTTTTTTTTTTTTTTTTTTGCTCTGAATTCTACCTTTTCTTATAGCCGCTTCTGGTTTCTTTTCAAAAATGAATGTTTATATGGTATATCTTATTTATTCTATTACTTTCAACTTATCTGTATATTTAAAGTAAGCTTTTTGTAAATATGGTTGTACTTGGAGTTACTTTTATACACCACATTCATTTTAAGTAGTGCTTTTTCCAATAAAAGTGACAAGATACAAAATTCTACTGTCTTAACACACACTGAGATTCAAAGACATCAACTAGAAATTTCAGAGTCTGTTTCATGGTCTTGCAAGAAGTGGAAGGTCATTTACAGGTATTTTCTAGTTTAGTATTTTAAAAAAGCACCCCTTAGGAATTCAGCAGATGATACATTTTAAATTAGTGTTAAAGGTAAGCAGTGGCCTATGCTGAGCCTCAAAATTCTCTGAAATTAGTCATTAGTGAATTTCACAATTGTAAGGTAAAGTACAAGGATATTATGGGACATAGAAGAAGGCCGATTTTATGATAAAAAAATTAAAGAAATAAAATATTCCCTTAGGATCATCAATAATTTTTGAAATAAAAAATTAAGAAAGAAATTATCAGAAATTTTATATTCATATAAATATCCGCATGACTATCTTCACATTTTTTCTAGTTCCAAAGGATTAAGTTAACCATACTTCTCAGAGCATGACCCAAGAAAGAGCTCTCTTCTGTGTATGTATGCACATATGCATGTATGTATACATTTATCTTTCCTTTTTTCTTCTCCAATCATGTGACAGGTATTTCAATTCCCTTAATATTACATTTTAATAAATGTGAATTTTGTAACGTTCTCTTTATCTTTATTTACTTTCAAATTTACAAATTTTTATTTAATTTTTTTTTTTTTTTTTTTTTTTTTTTTTTTTTTTTTTTTTTTTTTTTTTTTTGGAGACGGAGTCTCACTCTGTCACGCAGGCTGGAGTGCAGTGATGCAGTCTTGGCTCACTACAGCCTCTGCCTTCCAGGTTCAAGCAATTCTCCTGCCTCAGCCTACCGAGTAGCTGGAATTACAAGCACACACCACCACGACTAGCTAATTTTGTATT
>NW_016850050.1:0-759 GCF_001698545.2 Rhinopithecus bieti | reverse complement strand
CATCTTCCGACGAACCCTGGAAGGAAACTTTCTGAGCAACTGCTTTGTGATGTGTGTATTCGTCTCATAGAGATTCCCTTCTTTGGATTTAGCAATTGAAATCACTGTTTTTGTGGCATCTGAGGAAGGACATTTGGAAACGATCCTTAGAATACAGAGAAATAAATATCCGAAGGTAAAAATTCAGAAGGAAGCTTTCTGTGAAACTGCTCTATGTCGTCTTAATTCCTCTTGCTCAGTTAAGCCTCTGCTTTCATTGAGCAGTTTTCTAACCCTCTGTATGTTTAGCGTGTGATGGGGTATTCAGGAGCACTTTGAGGCTTACGTTGAAAAAGGAAATATGTTCAGACCGAAACTGAAGAGAAGCTTTCCGAGGAACAGCTTTGTGATGTGTGCATTCCACTCACAGTGTTATACCTCTCTTCTCATACAGCGTCATGGAAACCCTTTTGGAGAAACAGGTGCCAAGTGATATTCAGGAGCACGTTGATGCCGATGGTGAAAATTGAAATAGCCTCAGACAAAAACTGGTAAAAAGTTATCTAGGAAAATACTCTGTGACACATGTAATCAAATCACATAGATAAAGATTTTATACATTATGCAGCTTGGAAACTGTCATGGAGGGATCCACAAAGGGACCTTCGAGAGCACATTCAGGACTATGGAGAAAAGGAAATATCCTCAGATAAAACTGGAAAGAATCTCTTTTTTTTTTTTTATTATACTTTAAGTTCTAGGGTACATGTGCATAACGTG
>NW_016850049.1:0-3549 GCF_001698545.2 Rhinopithecus bieti | reverse complement strand
AACACCTATTACCATCCAGGGGAACTCCCCAAGCTCTCCTGCCTCACAGACTCTCACCCACTGGCAGAGCATTCTTGGCTGATTGATGGCAAGTTCCAGAAATCAGCACAAGTGTTCTTTATCCCCCAAATCACCAAAACATATAGAGGGGTCTATATCTGTTTCATCCATAGCTCAGTCACTGGTGGAAGAAATCTCGTAATCAAGAGGGTCATAGTCCCTGGTAAGTGGATCCCTGAAGCATTCACAATATGTTTTCCAGTGAAGTCTATCTGACTATCAGGGAAGAGCCACCTGCCCTCTGCAAAGGGAGAGGGAAAATCAAAAACCCAGGGCAGGGATATGTTTCTGCTTCAAAACCACCAGCTTTTGCCTGTCCCCTTCACTTTTTCTAGATCATTCCTTGCAGTCTGCTCTATCTTTGGATGTCACTGGCTCAAGTAAGTCGTCATGAAACACCTGCAAAAAACCGCCCCTCCTTGTGCCACCACAGCCGGATGACTGAACTGACCTCCAGGTTTGACTCTGGTCTCCCCTGTCTTCTTTCTGCTGAAACATCCAGTCCCAGGCCAGGCTGCTCAGTATCTTCAGGGTTTCAGGACAATGGGAAGTCCCATTATTACTCATCTCTAGAATGTCCTTGGAAATGGAAGCTGCAGAGAAATCACATCTAGCGGGGCAAAGTAGCATGGAATTTGGAAGGGGCCCAGCATTTGCACATTCCGGGTAAGGAACCCAAAGTGAGCCAGTCAGCCAGCTGATTAGAGAGGCACTGGGAGGTGTAACAGGGGCTGTGGCTCCCACTGACGTGTGTGTCCATAACCCAACACTGCTGTTCATTTCGCACTTGAGAAAGTCTGTGCTTCCCTAAGACACAGCAGGCGGCCTCATAGTCTTTGAGCCATTAGATCATCATGAATCTGTCTTGTGACACACGCACCAGCTATTGACTTTCAAGGACTCAGGTGGGCTGAGAGGTGGGAGATGCCAACTCTGACTGAAGGATGCCTGTGGAGGAATCAAAGGTGCCACACAGGACAAACTTCTCTCTGTTATCGACACAGTGGAACTGCCGGAGCCCTACATCACCAGCAAGAATTTCAACCCCATGGAGAATAAGAATGTTGTAGCCTTAACCTGTGAACCTAAGACTCAGGGCTACACCTATGTGGGGAGGGTAAATTGTCAGAGCCTCCCGGTCAGTCCCAGGCTAAAGAAACCCGGTAAAAACAGGATCCTCATTCTAACCAGTGTCACAAGAAATGACACAGGACCCTATGAATGTGAAATACGGGGCCGAGTTGGTAGCATCTGCAGTGACCCAGTCACCCTGGATGTCCTTTGTATCTTTAGTTTCTCTGTGGCCAGGCCACCAGATAAAATCCAAATGACCAGAGATCAGGCATCTTAGTCTCTCTCAGGTACGAGTACGGACACTTTTATTTCTGGACACCCAAGCTGGCCATGACTCCCTGCCCTGGGAAAATCTGGGTAGGCACAGCCTCAACCAAGAATATAAGGGGAGGGGATGCTTTTGTCATGGGAGACTTGGCATCTATGGCCTGTGATGGGAGAAACAGATGAATACCTCAGGCCTCGTCTCAGTGAACACACAAGGGTTTGGCTGGGCCTTGAGGGTGTGTCTTGGCTTAGAGGGACACTGGTCCCTTTAAGAGACCAGGAGCATCCCCTCCCTTGGATGACTTCACCTGTGGCTTTATTCTCTTTACTCCAGTTGGTCCAGATGTCCCCAGCATTTTCCCTTCACTCACCGATTACCAATCAGGAGAAAACCTTTACTTGTCCTGCTTCACGGATTCTAACCCACCGGCAAAGTATACTTGGTCAATGCATGGGAAGTTTCTGCAATCAAGACAAGAGCTCTTTATCCTCCAAACTACTACAAAGCATACCAGGATCTATGGTTGCTCTGCTCATAACTCAACCACTGGCAGGGAACGTTCCATATTCAAGATGATCAGAGTCTCTGGTAAGTGGATCCCTGCATCACTGGCAATAGGGTTTTAGGTAGAGTCTATCTGGCTTTCAGAGAAGACTCAGGAAAACATTTTAATTCCCAGCCTGTGTCCCATGGGCAGAAGCAAATCCTAAATTCTACTCTTGAACCCTCCCAATTTGTCTCTACAGACTCTCTTCTCCTTGTTTTCTGTTTTCTCATGACTGACATTGTGTCCAGCCTGAGAAAGGTAGGGAGGGGACTTTGTCAGCCCTGAGCCCTATGTGGTGGAAGAGTCTTCATAGAGGGACAAGAAGGAGAGTCCTCAAGATCAAGTTGCTTCTTGCTGTCACCAACACATCCCTTTCTACCACTTCTTTGTTTTCTTTTACTTACTCCATGAGCTACAAGGAACATCTGAGGCTTTGAAATAAGCTCAATTTTTTCCCCAAATGAGAGGAGGAAGCCCCTTGGATGAGAGAGGAGCAGCTCAGACTGCTGCCTGCTCTGCTCTGGGCTTCTCCAGTGACTGGCCCTTCCTGACTCCATCTGGTGTGGGACCAGCATGTGTGGAGAAAGAGTCCTGGTGGCCTCTCCTGAATTCGGTTAAATCGAACTGCCAGTTGAAGTGAAGGCTAGGTTTCAGGGAAATTAGAAGAGAGGAAGCCTCGGGGCAGGCTCTTGAGTTGTGTCATGGCTCTGAAGTCAGAGGCTATATGAGACTGTTGACACAGCACGTGGGACACAGCACAGAGGACAGTGAGTGATGCACACTTGTAGAAACAGGGAGATTCACCTCTGGGGCTCTGCATGGCAGGAAAGGGGCAATACCAAAAGTGTGTATTTATAGAGTGTAAGACTACCAGGACACTTTATATATATCTAATATAAGACTTATCTTTAACTATTTCTAAGTGTGCAATTTAGTATTGTGTAACCATCACACTATCCATTTCCAGTACTTTTCCTTTTACCATATCAAACCTCTGCACAAAAGAAACGGTAACTCTCAACCCTTCTCCCCTAACCCTTAGCACCCACCATTCTACTTTCTTTCTCAATGTAACTCGCTATTCTATCTTTTATAAATGGAATTATATAATAATTATCCTTTTGTGTCTGGCTTATATCAGTTAGCATAATGTCTTCAAGGTTCATCCATTTTGCACGATGTATTGGAATTTTATTCCTTGTTAAGGTTGAATAACATTTCGATGTATAGATATATCTCATTTGCCAACCCACTTATCTTTCAATGGACATTTCCGTTGTTTCCATTTTGGCTATTGTGAGTAATGCTTCTCTGAACATCAATGTGCAAATATTTGTTCAAATTTCTTTCAATTCTATAGGCAATATGTCCAGAAGTGGAATTGCTGGATCAAATGGTAATTTATTGTTTGATTTTTTGAGAAACAGCCACACCACTTTTACAGTGGCTGTAACATTTTCCATTCTCATCAGCAATGCACTAGAGCTCCAATTTTCCATCTGTTTGAAAACACTTGTTGTTTTGTGTTGTTGTCGTTGTTGTTTATCAAAGTCATCCTAAAGTGTGTGAGGTGGTGTCACATTGTGGTTTCGATTTGCGT
>NW_016850048.1:0-1157 GCF_001698545.2 Rhinopithecus bieti | reverse complement strand
GACAGATTCTTATTTTGTCGCCCAGGCTGGGTTGCAGTGGTGCAATCTGGAGTCACTGCAACCTCCATTTCCGGGTTCAACCAATTCTCATGCCTCAGTCTTGCAAGAAGCTGGGATTACAGGTGCACACCACCACATCCAGCTGATTTTTATATTTTTAGTAGAGACAGGGTTATCCACGTTGGCCAGGCTGGTCTCAAACACCTGGCCTCAAGCAATCCACCCGCCTCAGCCTCCCAAAGTACTGGCATTACAGGCGAGAGTCACCATGCCCCGTCTTTTCCTGCTGCTTTTAACAAAGAGTTACACCGATCCAGAAATCTATTTAGCTTAATGACTTTTCTAAACTACTAAGGATTGCCTCAGAGTATGTGTCTCTGCACTTGTCAAATAAAATGCATGGCCAGGTGGTGGCTCACGCCCGTAATCCCAGCATTTTGGGAGGCCGAGGCAGGTGGATCACTTGAGGTCAGGAGTTCGAGACCAGCCTGGCCAACATGGTGAAACCCCATCTCTAATAAAAATATAAATATTAGCTGGGCATGGTGGCAGGTGCCTGTAATCCTAGCTACTTGGGAGGCTGAGAGAGGAGAGTCACTTGAACCCAGGAGGCAGAGGCTGCAGGGAGCACCACTGCACTCCAGCCTGGGTGCCAGGGCAAGACTCCATCTCAAAAAATACAAAAATAAAAATAAAATAAAATAGCCTACAGACTAATATGTGTAATCCCAGTACTTTAGGAGGCCAAGGTAGGTAGATCACTTGAGACCAGGAGTTCAAGACCAGCCTGAGCAACATGGCAAACCCTGTCTCCACTAAAAACACAAATTTTTTAAAAATAAATAAAACCCAAAAGTAGCCCAATGTGGTGGCGCAACCTGTAACCTCAGCTACTTGGGAAGCTGCAGCAGGAGAACGGCTTGAACCTGGGAGGCGGAGATGCAGTGAGCCAAGATCACACCACTGAACTCTAGCCTAAATGACAGAGTGAGACACTTGTCTAAAAAAAAAAAAAAAAAAAAAAAAACAACTGTGTTTAAAATTATCTGTCCTGTCCTAAGGTTAATACACAGAAATTTGATAGTAAAGGAAATTCTATTAGATTTCATTATCATTTGAAGAAAATCAAGTACAGCAAACTTTTTAAGTTATAACTT
>NW_016850047.1:0-244 GCF_001698545.2 Rhinopithecus bieti | reverse complement strand
ACACACACACACATATATACACACACCCACACACACATATACACACACACACATATATACACACACACACATATATACACACACACACATATACACACACACACACATATATACACACACACACATATATACACACACACACACACATATATACACACACACACATATATACACACACACACACATATATACACACACCCACACACACATATACACACACACACATATATACACACACACACAA
>NW_016850046.1:0-251 GCF_001698545.2 Rhinopithecus bieti | reverse complement strand
TCTAAAGGATTGTAAACGCACCGATCAGCACTCTGCAAAAACGCACCAATAAGTGCTCTGTGTCTAGCTAAAGGATTGTAAATGCACCAATCAGCACTCTGTAAAATGGACCAATCAGCTCTCTGTAAAATGGACCAATCAGCAGGATGCAGGTGGAGCCAAATAAGGGAATAAAAGCTGGCCACCGGAGCCAGCAGCTGCAACCCACTCAGCTCGCCTTTCACTCTGTGGAAGTTTTGTTCTTTCACTCT
>NW_016850045.1:0-1352 GCF_001698545.2 Rhinopithecus bieti | reverse complement strand
AAAGGAAGAAAACAATCAAATTGTATCTACAAATAAACAACCCCCAATGAAATGGGGACATATGGGAAGAGTCGAACCTCATTACTACTGATGGCAGTGACCAGATGATGGCACCCAGTGAAAAACAATTTTCCAGTTCAAGGGAGGGCTTAGTGTCCTTACAAGATGAGATACAAGAAAGCTGGTGCTCACTCCTGTTCTGTCTCTCTGACTCTCTCTCTGTCTTCCCCCATCCCCTGTGTTCCCACCCTCCATCTCTGCCATGTGAGGACACAATGAGAAGGCTGTTGTCTGGAAGCTGAAAGAACCCTGACCAGAACCCAACCATGCTGGCACCTTGATCTCCAGGGTAGCAACTTCCAGCCTCCAGAACTATGAGAAAATAAGCATCTGTTGTTTAAGCCAATCTCTGGTATTTTTATTATGGAAGCCCAAGCTGTCTAAGGCAACCCAGGACGTGAGTAATTAAATAATATATAGCCATTAAATTCCGAGCATAGTGATGACAGGGTACATACCTCACTGTACAACGTTAAGTCGCAAAAAAGCAGGATACAAAATATTTGGTGAGTTTTCATTAAGCAAATATGTACTGATTATCTATTAAATGTCAGTCACTCTCCTAAGCACTGAAGGAGTAGCAGAGACTAAAAGAGAGAAAATCCTTGCACTCACAGGAAGGGATTCTATCTTCTAATGGAGGAAAGCAGACAACAAAGAGGAAATAAATAGCAATAAACAACATATTGCAGGTTATATGGTAAGAAGTGCTATGGAGAAAAGTCAAGAGGGGAAAGACATGGGCAATTGGGAAGCAGGTAGAAATTTTAAAGGGGTGGTCAAGGAAAGTTTCAGAGAGAAGGGGGATAAGAAGATGATCAAGGAGGTGAGGTTTTCCAGGTAGAGGAATAGGCAGTGCAAAAGCTCAGCGGAGGCCTGGCAGGTTCACAAAAGAGCAAGGCCAAAGCAGAAGAACACCGAAGTCAAGTGGTGGGAGAATGAGGTCAAGAGGAGGTGTCCCTGGGGCCACAGGAGAGCTCTGAGTAGAGGACTGGAAGGATCTGTAGTAGGATAAGGGCAGTAGCACAGAGGCCACGTGGGATATCCCCCAGTGTTGTCCTAGCTCTTAAAATGGGTGTATGTTTATTTTATAATCAGGAAACAAAAGATAATTCCATCAAGGACAGCACAATGCACAAAAGCAGTGTGGATGTTGCAGCTGAAGCTCAGGGAAACAAACATGTAAGGAGGTCAGTGAAATAATTCAGTGACCAGCTATGAATGAAGCAAAGGGGAACAAAGCACCACACGGAAACTTCATGTGTTCATGAAGGTTCTTAGGAGCAAAGTTA